>NW_026111750.1:72500-175000 GCF_024679095.1 Eriocheir sinensis | reverse complement strand
CCGTATCTCTGGCAATGATAGCATCTAATTGCACGGAATCTGTCTCTCCCTGTTTATATTCTCCATTCTAATTTCAACTTGTCATGATTATTGTGAGTCAGCTCTCTCACAGTTGGATCACACCTCAGAATGTAGTGCATTGTGCCGCCAGCTGCAGGCTTACTAAAAAACAGCTCAATCTTATTCTCAACACCCTCAATTGTGAGTAAGAACTCTTTGCGGTCTAAGATGGCCACCTTTATTTTTTCCTTGGACTCCTCATTTTCAACATTGCATATCAATATCTGTGTTTTCTATTTTCCAACACTCTTGGTAGTAAGACACCAATTATTGAGCAGCCTCATCCCTTGTGTTCTCTTTTGTCAGAGTTCATGACAATATTACCTCCATTTGTGAATCTTGAATCAGTTATGTGAATGCCATTCAATGACTGGGAGACTTCATCCTTCGTGTCTGTTGCCTTCTTTTCCTGGTTAGAAGCTTCCACAACAAGAGATTCTTCCTGACTTCCCTGTCTCTCTTCGCCACCTCAGCCCAACTAAGATTTGCCTTGTCTGCACGAACCGCGTCAGCAACTGATCCCAGCTCCTCCTGCACCTTCTCAGCCCTTGCTTCAACCTCATCGATCCCTAACACTAGATATATCTTTAGATAATTCTTGGTTGAATTCATTAATTTTTACCACAATGCTGGTAGCCAGAGATGCGTTATGGAGGCATGGGGTGCAAATGCAGTTAATTTTATGTATATTGCTTAATTCCAGACAAATGAGCACACTCCACATGACACCATTCAGGACTCAAAGAACATCAATCCACTTCTCGCCTGAAATCCTCACAAACGAAACACAAAACTTATGTGTTTTCCTCGATCTTAGTCATTTGTACTGGGTGGGGTAGGGTGACATGATCACTTGACAGTAGCCTCTAGTTTTTAGGGTTAATTAATTTATTCTACTGGCTCTGTGTGCGCTATGAATTATATAAATACAACGTATTATTATATTATTTCACATTATTCCAATACAACGCCCCCTAGCCCTCTATACTGAACCAAATCGCTTAAATTTCGCTCTGCCCACCCCCAATACATTAACAGACTGGCTAAACTGGGCCCCCACAACATGCTGTGCCAAGGGCCCCACAACTCTAAATCAGCCCTGTGTGTGGGTGTGTGTGTGTGTGTGTGTGTGTGTGTGTGTGTGTGTGTGTGTGTGTGTATACTCCAAAAAATCCATAAGGAATTAACACACACACACACACACACACACACACACCTACCAACAGCTGTATATATACAGAGAGAGAGAGAGAGAGAGAGAGAGAGAGTTACCGAATATTATTTTTAGTGTTATGTTATCTTGAGTCTCTCTCTCTCTCTCTCTCTCTCTCTCTCTCTCTCTCTCTCTCTGTATATATACAGCTGTTGCTAGGTGAGTGTGTGTGTGTGTGTGTGTGTGTGTGTGTGTGTGTGTGTGTGTGTGTGTGCTAATTCCTTATGAATTTTTCTGAGCACACACACACACACACACACACACACACACACACACACACACACACACACACACACACACACACACACACACACACACACACACACACACACACACACACACACACACACACACACACACACACACACACACACACACACACACACACACACACACACACACACACACACACACACACACACAGCCGGATTTAGAGCTGTGGGGGCTCTAACTGATAGTCTGCTACCTCTTAAATTCTGCCGCCATGTTGCTCTCTTTCTATCTTCTATCGATATTTTCGCGCTGACTGCTCTTCTGAACTTGCTAACTGCCTGCCTCCCCCCCTCCCGCGGCCCCGCTGCACTCGACTGTCCACTCTAGCCCTTCCAATACTCTTCCAAAGTATTATCTTTTTATTATCATTATCGTTATTACTTTTCTACTCTTTTTCTTCCACTCTTCTTCACTCTTCTTTTTATACGTCCATTGCAGTTCTTATGTTCTCTCTCTTGTTCCATCTCCTTCCTTTCTCTCTTTCTATTCTCCTTTTTTTTCTTATTCTTATTTCCTCTCCATCAGAACAGACCATGAACTCACCGAAAACATGTCCAAGATTCCAGACTACAAAAAAGCCAATTTTAACTTCGCTCGTGAGCTGCTAACCCAGACAACTTGGGAACCCATGAACCTCACTCCGGTGGACGGCGCGTGGAACGGCTTTAAGAACAAACTCCTGGAGGTAGAGAGAACGACTGTTCCCATGAAGACAAGGAGAACAAATAATGCCACAAGCACACCATGGATGACTACCCAAGTTCGACGGGCGATTAATTTGAAGAAGAGAAAATACAACTTGCTAAAGGAAAACAGCACTGACGAGGCACGCGAACAGTACCATCAAAGCCTCAGAGCTTGCAGAACACTCATTCGCCAGAGTAAACGTGACTATGAAAAGCAAATTGCACGCGAAGCCAAGTCCAACCCGAAAAAGTTCTTCACGTATATAAGAACCAAAAAGAAGACAAAAAGCAATATCGGTCCCCTAAAAGATGAAAGTGACGTACTAACACAGGACAGTAGACAAATGGTCGAAATCCTAAACAGGAACTTCGCGTCTGTGTTCACGGTCGAAAATACCCAGTCCGTACCCGAGAGTCCTTCCCACCGATTGGAATCACTCCCTAGAAATTGGTACAATCGACGAACGGGATGTGAAAAAGTACCTAGACAAACTCGAGACAAACAAGTCTACCGGACCCGACGACTTGTCACCCAGGCTGCTCAAGGAACTCAAGCAGCAAATCCTCAAACCACTCACCGCCATCTACAATCTGTCACTACAACCAAACAAAGTCCCGAAAGACTGGAAACAAGCGAACGTAACACCGATCTACAAAAGGGAGACAAAGTGTGGCCTAAACTACAGACCACTCAGCTTGACCTCAGTGGCGGGAAAAATCCTCGAGAAGATCATCAGAGACAAACTCGTTAGGTTCCTTGAAGACAACAACATCATTTCCGATGCTCAGCACGGTTTCAGGAACAAGCGCTCATGCTTAACCAATTTATTGGACTTCTTCCAAGGTATCTATGAAAACTGGGATAATCATATCCCCAGTGATGTTATATATCTAGACTTTCAGAAAGCCTTTGACAAAGTGCCACATGAAAGACTCCTCAAAAACTTAAGTCGGCGGGATTAGGCGACGATCTGACAGCGTGGATCAAAGACTGGCTCACTGAAAGAAAACAACGAGTTGTACTCAACGGACAGGCCTCCAGTGGCTCCCGGTCACAAGTGGAGTGCCACAGGGGTCAGTGCTGGGACCCATACTTTTCATCATAATATCAACGACCTAGAACTAAGTTAAAATCCAATCTTTCAAAATTTGCCGACGACACAAAGGTGGGTGGGAAGGCCCTCACGACAACAGACTGCGAAATTATCCAGAGAGACCTGGACAGATCACTCGGTGGTCAGAAAATGGCAGATGTCCTTCAACACTACAAATGTCAAGTAATGCCTATCGGATCCAGAAACAGCAACCACATATACCACATGGGTGGCGAACCACTACATGTTGTGCAAGAGGAAAGAGACCTCGGGATCACCATCAGCAGTGACTTGAAACAAACAAAACACTGCAAGTCCGCCTGTAAGAAAGCCAATACAATGCTTGGGTTCATATCGAGGAACTTCGAATACAAGACGCCGGGAGTTATGTTATCCTTGTATAATTCGCTGGTAAGGCCCCACCTGGAATACGCCGTGCAATTCTGGTCTCCTAATTACAGGAAAGACATTGAATTACTTGAGAGTACAGCGCCGCGCCACTAATATGATACCATCACTGAGGACGAAACCCTATGAAGAACGACTCGAGCGACTCAACCTCTTCACGATGGAAAAGAGACGACTGCGGGGAGACATGATACAAGTCTTTAAGTACCTGAACAAGCTCAGCAACGTTGATCACTCCAAACTCTTCACGCTACAAACTAACCTGAGAACAAGAAACAACGGAAAAACAATTCAAGCAAAGCGATGCAATACCGACATCGGCAGGAGTTATTTCTCGAATAGAGTTGTTCGCCACTGGAACAGCCTTCCTGCAGAAGTGGTTAGCGCAGAGACCATCAACTCCTTCAAGAAACGCATAGATCGCCACTTTGCTGCAACAGGAGTGAACTGAACGTTCCCAAGAGTAGGACCACAAGTGCTTTTAATCCTTCCCTGCAAGCCTGTGGCAAACGGATTGATTAAATCACTGAACGCAGGCAGCCTAGTAATGAGCCAACAGGCTTTCTGCTGCCTGCTAGTCCATGTTTCCATGTTTCCATGTTTCCTCGATGTGCTCTCTCTCTCTCTCTCTCTCTCTCTCTCTCTCTCTCTCTCTCTCTCTCTCTCTCTCTCTCTCTCTCTCTCTCTCTCTCTCTCTCTCTCTCTCTCTCTCTCTCTCTCTCTCTCTCTCTCTCTCTCTCTCTCTCTCTCTCTCTCTCTCCTAATTAACACTCACCTGCTAGTGTGTCTCACCTCGGCAACTCATCTCGCTACCGGGCTTTCCTTATTCCTTACCCCTCTCATATCCACATCCTCATCCTGATCTACCCATAACCCCTTCACTGCCCTAATCCCTCCATTTCTCCTTTCAACCTGACGAGCTTCACTTCCCATTCTCCTCCTACTTCCTCTCTAAGACCAAGACGAGGAGGAGGAGAAGAAGGGGGCAGGGACATAGGGGGCAGCAGCAGCGTCTTGAGTCCTTCCTGTTCACAATTATCCGAGGAATTGTGTGTGTGTGTGTGTGTGTGTGTGTGTGTGTGTGTGTGTGTGTGTGTGTCAGCGTCTGAGCAGCACACGCAAGCAGGCGAAAAGACAAGCTAGTGAGTAGGTGTGGCAATGAGAAAGTGAGTAACACATTGATTGAGAGAGAGAGAGAGAGAGAGAGAGAGAGAGAGAGAGAGAGAGAGAGAGAGAGAGAGAGAGAGAGAGAGAGAGAGAGAGAGAGAGAGAGAGAGAGAGAGAGAGAGAGAGAAACGTTCTACAATGTGCGGCATCACCATCATTCTGTGTGTGTTGTCACGGCCCGCGCGGTCAACCAGCTCTAGACTCGGGGGGGTGCAATGTCAACTCCAAGGTCCCCAAAACGGCTTACTCGAATCCGAGGTGATGTGTTGAATCGAGCCCTATGTGTAAATACCAGAGAGAGGAATGGTCCACCGAATCACCGGAACCAAGAGCCTCGGGGGTCGCTTTGCTCAGCCATGGGGGCGAGCGGCATCCCTGATCGCCTCGTGGTACCGGGAGGAGCGGTAGCGGGAGGAGCGGGAGGGTGGCGGTCCCTTCAGGAAAAGGCGCTTCACGCCCTAATTGACGATCCTTCAGCAGCATGAGCGGGGCCTCGAGGCGTCGGCCTCCATGCAGGAGTTTCCAGCGTGGCCCTTCCCGACATGGTAAAAAGAAGAGCCCCCAAAATAGAAAAGCAATATCTCAAAGAAAAATCATCTCAGCATCAAGAAACAAAAAGGAGAAAATTGAAAAAAAGGTAAAACATTTAGAAACAAATCAACTCACGACCAAACACGAAACAAAAAATAATCCAAAAAATTGTAAAACTCTAAAAATCGAGAAAAAAGATAAAACAAAAAAATACAAACCAACTCTACCAGAGAAAAAATCCAAAAAAAAGATAAAACAAAAAAATACAAACCAACTCGACCAGAGGAAAAAATCCACAAAAAAAAAGATAAAACAAAAAAATACAAACCAACTCGACCAGAGGAAAAAAAAAAAAAAAAAAGGTAAAACAAAAAAGTACAAACCAACTCGACCAGAGCAAAAAAGCCAAAAAAAAAATATAAAAAAAAAAAATACAAACCAACTCGACCAGAGCAAAAAAAAAAAAAAAAGAAAAAAATCGACCAGAGCCAAAAAAGACGACGAAGAAAATATAAGACGAAGAAAAAAAAGAAGACGACGACCAGAGCAAAAAAAAAAAAGAAGAAGACGACAAAGAAGACGACGAAGAAGTAGAAGAAGACGACGAAGAAGTAGAATAAGACGACAAAGAAGACGACGAAGAAGAACAAGAAGACGACGAAGAAGTAGAAGAAGACGACAAAGAAGACGACGAAGAAGTAGAAGAAGAAGACGAAGAAGAAGAAGACGACGAAGACCAAGAAGACAACGAAGAAGACGAAGAAGAAGACGACGAAGAAAAAGACGACGAAGTAGACGAAGAAGACGACGTAGAAGAAGAATACGACGAAGAAGACGAAGAAGACGACGTATAAGACGACAAAGAAGAAGAAGACGACGAAGAAGACGAAGAAGACGACGAAGAAGACGACGAAGAAGACGACGAAGACGACGAAGAAGACGACGAAGAAGACGACGAAGAAGAAGAAGACGACGAAGAAGACGACGAAGAAGACGACGAAGAAGACGACGAAGAAGACGACAAAGAAGACGACGAAGAAGAAGAAGACGACGAAGAAGACGACGAAGAAGAAGAAGAAGAAGAAGACGAAGAAGACGACGATGAAGAAGAAGACGACGAAGAAGACGAAGAAGAAGACGACGAAGAAGAAGACGACGATGAAGAAGAAGACGACGAAGAAGACGACGAAGAAGGCGAAGAAGAATAAGACGAAGAAAAAGACGAAGAAGAAGGCGTCGCACACGACGAAGAAGACGAAGAAGAAGACGACGAAGAAGAAGACGAAGAAGACAAAGAAGAAAACGAAGAAGACGACGACGAAAAAGAAGACGAAGAAGAAGACGAAGAAGACGACGAATAAGAAGAAGACGAAAAAGAAGACGAAGAAGACAAAGAAGAAACGACGAAGAAGACGAAAAAGAAGACGAAGAAGACAAAGAAGAAACGACGAAGAAGACATTGAAGACAAAGAAAAAGACGAATATATAAGAGAAGAAAAAAAAGGAGATGACAAGGAATATGTAAAAGATGAAGAAGGTAGGATGCTGACCTTGGCTTAACTGTCTGGGTGGGATGCTGACCTTGGCTTAACTGTCTGGGTGGGATGCTGACCTTGGCTTAACTGTCTGTGTGAGATGCTGACCATGGCTAAAATGTCTGGGTGGGATGCTGACCTTGGCTTAACTGTCTGGGTGGGATGCTGACCTGGCTTAACTGTCTGGGTGGGATGCTGACCTTGGCTTAACTGTCTGGGTGGGATGCTGACCTTGGCTTAACTGTCTGGGTGGGATGCTGACCTTGGCTTAACTGTCTGGGTGGGATGCTGACCTTGGCTTAACTGTCTGGGTGGGATGCTGACCTTGGCTTAACTGTCTGGGTGGGATGCTGACCTTGGCTTAACTGTCTGGGTGGGATGCTGACATGAGCTTCACGGTCTGGGTGGGATGCTGACCTTGGCTTAACTGTCTGGGTGGGATGCTGACCTTGGCTTAACTGTCTGGGTGGGATGCTGACCTTGGCTTAACTGTCTGGGTGGGATGCTGACCTTGGCTTAACTGTCTGGGTGGGATGCTGACCTTGGCTTAACTGTCTGGGTGGGATGCTGACCTTGGCTTAACTGTCTGGGTGGGATGCTGACCTTGGCTTAACTGTCTGGGTGGGATGCTGACCTTGGCTTAACTGTCTGGGTGAAATGCTGACCTTGGCTTAACTGTCTGGGTGGGATGCTGACCTTGGCTTAACTGTCTGGGTGGGATGCTGACCTTGGCTTAACTGTCTGGGTGGGATGCTGACCTTGGCTTAACTGTCTGGGTGGGATGCTGACCTGGGCTTAACTGTCTGGGTGGGATGCTGACCTTGGCTTAACTGTCTGGGTGGGATGCTGACCTTGGCTTAACTGTCTGGGTGGGATGCTGACCTTGGCTTAACTCTCTGGGTGGGATGCTGACCTTGGCTTAACTGTCTGGGTGGGATGCTGACCTTGGCTTAACTGTCTGGGTGGGATGCTGACCTTGGCTTAGCTGTCTGGGTGGGATGCTGACCTTGGCTTAACTGTCTGGGTGGGATGCTGACCTTGGCTTAACTGTCTGGGTGGGATGCTGACCTTGGCTTAATTGTCTGGGTGGGATGCTGACCTTGGCTTAATTGTCTGGGTGGGATGCTGACCTTGGCTTAATTGTCTGGGTGGGATGCTGACCTTGGCTTAACTGTTTGGGTATGATGCTAAACTTGGCTTAGCTGTCAGGGTGGGATGCTGACCTTGGCTAAATTGTCTGGGTGGGATGCTGATCTAGGCTTAACTGTTTGGGTGGGATGCTGACCTTGGCTTAGCTGTCTGGGTGGGATGCTGCTCTTGGCTTAATTGTCTGGGTGGGATGCTGACCTTGGCTTAATTGTCTGGGTGGGATGTTGATCTTGGCTTATATGTCCGGGTTTGATGCGGGGTTGCGTGCGAGGGACAGTAGGAGGCGGTGGCGTCGTTCGATAGATAGGAGGAGGTGGTGGCGGGGGTGGCTTGCGAGGGACAGGAGAATGCAATGGCAGGGTTGGCGTGCGAGGGACAGGAGGAGGCGGTTACGGGGGTGACGTTCGAGGGAGAGTAGGAGGAGGTGGCGGGGGTGGCGTGCGAGGGAAATGAGGAGGCTGTGGCGGGGATAACGTTTTAGGGAAAGGAGTAGTAGGTGGCATGGGTGGCGTGCGAGTGAAAGGAGGATGCGTCGGCAGGGGTGTCGTGCGAGAGAAACGAGGAAGCTGCGGCGGGGGTGTCGTGGGGGGAAAGGAGGAGGCTGCGGCGGGGGTGTCGTGCGAGGGAAACGAGGAGGCGACGGCGGGGGTGTCGTGCGAGGGAAAGGATGAGGCTGCGGCGAAGGTGGCGTGGAATGGACTGGAGGAGGCGGTGGCGAGTTTGCCGTCTGAGAAACAGGAAGAAGCGGTGACGGGGGTGGCGTACGAAGGACAGGAGGAGGCGGTGGCCGGGGCGGCGTGCAAGGGAAAGGAGGAGGCAGTGACGGGAGTGGCGTACGAATGACTGAAGGAGGCGGTGGCGCGGTCGGCATTCGACAGACAGGAGGAGGCGGCGGTGGTGGCATGCGAAGGACAATAGGAGGCGGTGGCGGGGTTGGCGTGCGAGGGACAGAAGGAGGCGGTGGCGGGGGTGGAGTGCGAGGAACCATATGAGGCGATGGCGGGGTTAGCGTGCGAGGAACAGGAGGAGGCGGTGGCGTGGGTGGAGTGCGAGGAACCATATGAGGCGATGGCGGGGTTAGCGTGCGAGGAACAGGAGGAGGCGGTGGCGGGGGTGGAGTGCGAGGAACCATATGAGGCGGTGGCGGGGTTGGCGTGCGAGGAACAGTAGGAGGCGGTGGCGGGGGTGGCGTGCGAGGGACAGGAGGAGGCGGTGGGGGGGGTGGCGTGCGAGGAACCATATGAGGCGGTGGCGGGGTTGGCGTGCGAGGAACAGGAGGAGGCGGTGGCGGGGGTGGAGTGCGAGGAACCATATGAGGCGGTGGCGGGGTTGGCGTGCAAGGAACAGGAGGAGGCGGTGGCGGGGGTGGAGTGCGAGGAACCATATGAGGCGGTGGCGGGGTTGGCGTGCGAGGAACAGGAGGAGGCGGTGGCGGGGGTGGAGTGCGAGGAACCATATGAGGCGGTGGCGGGGGTGGAGTGCGGGGAACAGGAGGAGGCGATGGCGGGGGTGGAGTGCGAGGAACCATATGAGGCGGTGGCGGGGTTGGCGTGCGAGGGACAGGAAGAGGCGGTGGCGGGGGTGGAGTGCGAGGAACCATATGAGGCGGTGGCGGGGTTAGCGTGCGAGGAACAGGAGGAGGCGGTGGCGTGGGTGAAGTGCGAGGAACCATATGAGGCGGTGGCGGGGCTAGCGTGCGAGGGACAGGAGGAGGCGGTGGCGGGGGTGGAGTGCGAGGAACCATATGAGGCGGTGGCGGGGTTGGCGTGCGAGGAACAGGAGGAGGCGGTGGCGGTGGTTGAGTGCGAGTAACCATATGAGGCGATGGCGGGGTTGGCGTGCGAGGAACAGGATGAGGCGGTGGCGGGGGTGGCGTGCGAGGGACAGGAGGAGGCGGTGGGGGGGGTGGCGTGCGAGGAACCATATGAGGCGGTGGCGGGGGTAGCGTGCGAGGAACAGGAGGAGGCGGTGGCGGGGTTGGAGTGCGAGGAACCATATGAGGCGATGGCGGGGTTGGAGTGCGAGGAACAGGAGGCGGTGGCGTGGGTGGAGTGCGAGGAACCATATGAGGCGATGGCGGGGTTGGCGTGCGAGGAACAGGAGGAGGCGGTGGCGTGGGTGGCGTGCGAGGAACCATATGAGGCGGTGGCGGGGGTGGAGTGCGAGGAACAGGAGGAGGCGGTGGCGTGGGTGGAGTGCGAGGAACCATATGAGGCGGTGGCGTGGGTGGAGTGCGAGGAACAGGAGGAGGCGGTGGCGTGGGTGGCGTGCGAGGAACCATATGAGGCGGTGGCGTGGGTGGAGTGCGAGGAACCATATGAGGCGGTGGCGTGGGTGGAGTGCGAGGAACAGGAGGAGGCGGTGGCGTGGGTGGAGTGCGAGGAACCATATGAGGCGGTGGCGGGGTTAGCGTGCGAGGGACAGGAGGAGACGGTGGCGTGGGTGGAGTGCGAGGAACCATATGAGGCGGTGGCGGGGGTGGAGTGCGCGGAACCATAGGAGGCGGTGGCGTGGGTGGAGTGCGAGGAACCATATGAGGCGGTGGCGGGGGTGGAGTGCGAGGGACAGGAGGAGGCGGTGGCGTGGGTGGAGTGCGAGGAACCATATGAGGCGGTGGCGGGGGTGGAGTGCGAGGGACAGGAGGAGGCGGTGGCGTGGGTGGAGTGCGAGGAACCATATGAGGCGGTGGCGGGGTTAGCGTGCGAGGGACAGGAGGAGGCGGTGGCGGGGTTGGAGTGCGAGGAACCATATGAGGCGGTGGCGGGGGTGGCGTGCGAGGGACAGGAGGAGGCGGTGGCGTGGGTGGAGTGCGAGGAACCATATGAGGCGGTGGCGGGGGTGGAGTGAGGGACAGGAGGAGGTGGTGTGGGTGGAGTGTGAGGAACCATATGAGGCGGGGTGGGAGTGCGAGGAACCATATGAGGCGGTGGCGGGGTGGAGTGCGAGGGACAGGAGGAGGCGGTGGCGTGGGTGGAGTGCGAGGAACCATATGAGGCGGTGGCAGGGCTAGCATGCGAGGGACAGGAGGAGGCGGTGGCGTGGGTGGAGTGCGAGGAACCATATGAGGCGGTGGCGGGGTTAGCGTGCGAGGGACAGGAGGAGGCGGTGGCGGGGGTGGCGTGCGAGGAAGGAGGCGGTGGCAGGGGTTGGCGTGTGAGGACAGGAGGAGGCGGTGGCGTGGGTTGGAGTGCGAGGAACCATAAGGAGGCGGTGGTGGGGTTAGCGTGCGAGGACAGGAGGAGGCGGTGGTGGGGTGGAGTGCGAGGAACCATGAGGGCGGTGGCAGGGGTGGCGTGCGAGGAACAGGAGGAGGCGGTGGCGTGGGTGGAGTGAGGAACCATATGAGGCGGTGGCAGGGGTTGGCGTGCGAGGAACAGGAGGAGGCGGTGGCCGGGGTGGCGTGCGAGGGACAGGAGGAGGCGGTGGCGGGGTGGTGCGAGGAACCATATGAGGCGGTGGCGGGGTTGGCGTGCGAGGAACAGGAGGAGGCGGTGGCGTGGGTGGAGTGTGAGGAACCATATGAGGCGGTGGCGGGGGTGGAGTGCGAGGAACAGGAGGAGGCGGTGGCGTGGGTGGAGTGCGAGGAACCATATGAGGCGGTGGCGGGGTTGGAGTGCGAGGAACAGGAGGAGGCGGTGGCGTGGGTGGAGTGCGAGGAACCATATGAGGCGGTGGCGGGGGTGGAGTGCGAGGAACCATATGAGGCGGTGGCGTGGGTGGAGTGCGTGGTAGATGATTAGGCGGTGGCGTGTTGGGTGTGCGATGAACCATATGAGGCGGTGGTGGGGTTAGCGTGCGAGGGACAGGAGGAGGCGGTGGCGTGGGTGGAGTGCGAGGAACCATATGAGGCGGTGGCGGGGGTGTAGTGCGAGGCACCCTAGGAGGCGGTGGCGGGGCTCGCGTGCGAGGACCAGGAGGCGGTGGCGTGGGTGGAGTGCGAGGAACCATATGAGGCGGTGGCGGGGGTGGAGTGCGAGGCACAGGAGGAGGCGGTGGCGTGGGTGGAGTGCGAGGAACCATATGAGGCGGTGGCGGGGTTGGCGTGCGAGGGACAGGAGGAGGCGGTGGCGTGGGTGGAGTGCGAGGAACCATATGAGGCGGTGGCGGGGTTAGCGTGCGAGGGACAGGAGGAGGCGGTGGCGGGGGTGGAGTGCGAGGAACCATATGAGGCGGTGGCGGGGGTGGCGTGCGAGGGACAGGAGGAGGCGGTGGCGGGGGTGGAGTGCGAGGAACCATATGAGGCGGTGGCGGGGTTAGCGTGCGAGGGACAGGAGGAGGCGGTGGCGTGGGTGGAGTGCGAGGAACCATATGAGGCGGTGGCGGGGGTGGCGTGCGAGGGACAGGAGGAGGCGGTGGCGTGGGTGGAGTGCGAGGAACCATATGAGGCGGTGGCGGGGTTGGCGTGCGAGGAACAGGAGGAGGCGGTGGCGGGGTTGGCGTGCGAGGGACAGGAGGAGGCGGTGGCGGGGGTGGAGTGCGAGGAACCATATGAGGCGGTGGCGGGGTTAGCGTGCGAGGGACAGGAGGAGGCGGTGGCGTGGGTGGAGTGCGAGGAACCATATGAGGCGGTGGCGGGGTTAGCGTGCGAGGAACAGGAGGAGGCGGTGGCGGGGTTGGCGTGCGAGGAACAGGAGGAGTCGGTGGCGGGGGTGGAGTGCGAGGAACCATATGAGGCGGTGGCGGGGTTAGCGTGCGAGGGACAGGAGGAGGCGGTGGCGGGGGTGGAGTGCGAGGAACAGGAGGAGGCGGTGGCGGGGGTGGAGTGCGAGGAACAGGAGGAGGCGGTGGCGGGGTTGGCGTGCGAGGAACAGGAGGAGGCGGTGGCGGGGGTGGAGTGCGAGGAACCATATGAGGCGGTGGCGGGGGTGGCGTGCGAGGAACAGGAGGAGGCGGTGGCGGGGGTGGAGTGCGAGGAACCATATGAGGCGGTGGCGGGGTTGGCGTGCGAGGGACAGGAGGAGGCGGTGGCGGGGGTGGAGTGCGAGGAACCATATGAGGCGGTGGCGGGGTTAGCGTGTGAGGAACAGGAGGAGGCGGTGGCGTGGGTGGAGTGCGAGGAACCATATGAGGCGGTGGCGGGGGTGGAGTGCGAGGGACAGGAGGAGGCGGTGGCGGGGGTGGAGTGCGAGGAACCATATGAGGCGGTGGTGGGGTTAGCGTGCGAGGGACAGGAGGAGGCGGTGGCGTGGGTGGAGTGCGAGGAACCATATGAGGCGGTGGCGGGGTTGGCGTGCGAGGAACAGGAGGAGGCGGTGGCGGGGTGGGTGCGAGGAACCATAGGAGGCGGTGGCGGGGTTAGCGTGCGAGGAACATTAGGAGGCGGTGGCGGGGGTGGAGTGCGAGGAACCATATGAGGCGGTGGCGGGGTTAGCGTGCGAGGAACAGGAGGAGGCGGTGGCGGGGGTGTGGAGTGCGAGGAACCATATGAGGCGGTGGCGGGGTTGGCGTGCGAGGAACAGGAGGAGGCGGTGGCGGGGGTGGCGTGCGAGGGACAGGAGGAGGCGGTGGGGGGGGTGGCGTGCGAGGAACCATATGAGGCGGTGGCGGGGGTGGAGTGCGAGGAACAGGAGGAGGCGGTGGCGTGGGTGGCGTGCGAGGAACCATATGAGGCGATGGCGGGGTTAGCGTGCGAGGAACAGGAGGAGGCGGTGGCGGGGTGGAGTGCAAGGAACCATATGAGGCGATGGCGGGGTTAGCGTGCGAGGAACAGGCGGAGGCGGTGGCGGGGGTGGCGTGCGAGGAACCATATGAGGCGGTGGCGGGGGTGGAGTGCGAGGAACCATATGAGGCGGTGGCGTGGGTGGAGTGCGAGGAACCATATGAGGCGATGGCGGGGTTAGCGTGCGAGGAACAGGAGGAGGCGGTGGCGTGGGTGGAGTGCGAGGAACCATATGAGGCGGTGGCTGGGGTGGAGGTGAGGAACCATATGAGGCGGTGGCGTGGGTGGAGTGCGAGGAACCATATGAGGCTGTGGCGTGGGTGGAGTGCGAGGAACCATATGAGGCGGTGGCGGGGTTAGCGTGCGAGGGACAGGAGGAGACGGTGGCGTGGGTGCAGTGCGAGGAACCATATGAGGCGGTGGCGGGGGTGGAGTGCGAGGGACAGGAGGAGGCGGTGGCGTGGGTGGAGTGCGAGGAAACATATGAGGCGGTGGCGGGGGTGGAGTGCGAGGGACAGGAGGAGGCGGTGGCGTGGGTGGAGTGCGAGGAACCATATGAGGCGGTGGCGGGGTTAGCGTGCGAGGGACAGGAGGAGCCGGTGGCGGGGTTGGCGTGCGAGGAACAGGAGGAGGCGGTGGCGGGGTTGGCGTGCGAGGAACAGGAGGAGGCGGTGGCGGGGGTGGAGTGCGAGGAACCATGTGAGGCGGTGGCGGGGGTGGAGTGCGAGGAACAATAGGAGGCGGTGGCGGGGGTGGAGTGCGAGGAACCATATGAGGCGGTGGCGGGGTTCGCGTGCGAGGAACCATAGGAGGCGGTGGCGGGGGTGGAGTGCGAGGAACCATATGAGGCGGTGGCGGGGGTGGAGTGCGAGGAACCAGATGAGGCGGTGGCGGGGTTGGCGTGCGAGGAACAGGAGGAGGCGGTGGCGGGGGTGGAGTGCGAGGAACAGGAGGAGGCGGTGGCGGGGTTGGCGTGCGAGGAACAGGAGGAGGCGGTGGCGGGGTTAGCATGTGAGGAACAGGAGGAGGCCGTGGCGGGGGTGGAGTGCGAGGAACAGGAGGAGGCGGTGGCGGGGTTGGCGTGCGAGGAACAGGAGGAGGCGGTGGCGGGGTTGGCGTGCGAGGAACAGGAGGAGGCGGTGGCGGGGTTAGCGTGCGAGGAACAGGAGGAGGCGGTGGCGGGGGTGGAGTGCGAGGAACCATATGAGGCGGTGGCGGGGGTGGAGTGCGAGGAACCATATGAGGCGGTGGCGGGGTTGGCGTGCGAGGAACAGGAGGAGGCGGTGGCGGGGGTGGAGTGCGAGGAACCATATGAGGCGATGGCGGGGTTGGCGTGCTAGGAACAGGAGGAGGCGGTGGCGTGGGTGGAGTGCGAGTAACCATATGAGGCGATGCCTGGGTTGGCGTGCGAGGAACAGGAGGAGGCGGTGGCGGGGGTGGAGTGCGAGGAACCATATGAGGCGGTGGCGGGGTTGGCGTGCGAGGGAAAGGAGGAGGCGGTGGCGGGGGTGGAGTGCGAGGAACCATATGAGGCGGTGGCGGGGTTAGCGTCCGAGGAACAGGAGGAGGCGGCCGCGTGGGTGGCGTTCGAAAGACAGGAGGAGGCGGTGGGGTGGGTGGCGTGCGAGGGAAAGGAGGAGGCGGTGGCGGGGATAACGTTCGAAGGAGAGGAGTTGGCGGTGGCATGGGTGGCGTGCGAGCGAAAAGAGGAGGCGGCGGCGGGTTGTGTCGTGCTAGGGAAAGGAGGAGGCGGTGGCGGGGGTGTCGTGCGAGGGAAACGAGGAGGCGGCGGCGGGGGTGTCGTGCGAGGGACAGGAGGAGGCGGCCGCATGGGTGGCGTTCGAAAGAAAGGAGGCGGCCGCGTGGGTGGAGTGCGAGAGTCAGGAGGAGTCGGTGGCGGGGGTGGCGTGCGAGGGACATGAGGAGGCGGTTGCGGGGATGGCGTGTGATAGACAGGAGGAGGCGGTGGCGTGTGTGGTGTGCGAGGAGCAGGAGGAGGCGTTGTCGGAAGTGGCGTGCGAGGGACAGGAGGAGACTGTGGCGGGGGTGGGGTGCAAGGGAAAGGAGGAGGCGGTGGCGGGGGTGGCGTGCGAGGGAGAGAAGGAGACGGAGGCGGGGTTGGCGTTTGAGGGACGGGAAGAGGCGGTGGCTTGGGTGGCATTCGAGGGACAGGAGGAGGCGGTGGCGTAGGTGGCATGCGAGAGACAGGAGGAGGCGGTGACTTGGGTGTCGTGCGAGGGACAGGAAGAGGCGGTGGCTTGGGTGGCGAACGAGGGACAGGAGGAATCGGTGGCGTGGGTGGCGTTCGAGGGACAGGAGGAGGCGGTGGCGGGGGGTGTCGTGCGAGGGAGAAGAGGAGGCGGTGGCGTGGGTGGCGCTCGAGGGACAGGAAGAGGCGGTGGCGTGGGTGGCGTTCGAGGGACAGGAAGAGGCGGTGGCGTGGGTGGCGTTCGAGGGACAGGAAGAGGCGGTGGCGTGGGTGGCGTTCGAGGGACAGGAGGAGGCGGTGGCGTAGGTGGCGCTCGAGGGACAGGAAGAGGCGGTGGCGTGGGTGGCGTTCGAGGGACAGGAAGAGGCGGTGGCGTGGGTGGCGTTCGAGGGACAGGATGAGGCGGTGGCGTAGGTGGCGTTCGAGGGACAGGAAGAGGCGGTGGCGTGGGTGGCGTTCGAGGGACACGTCCGAGGCGGGGGCGTGGGTGGCCTGGGTGTGACAGGAGGAGGCGGTGACTTGGGTGTCGTGCGAGGGACAGGAGGAGGCGGTGGCGTGGGTGGCGTTCGAGGGACAGGAAGAGGCGGTGGCGTAGGTGGCGTTCGAGGGACAGGAGGAGGCGGTGGCGGGGGTGGCGTGCGAGGGACAGGAGGAGGCGGTGGCGTGGGTGGCGTTCGAGGGACAGGAGGAGGCGGTGGCGTGGGTGGCGTTCGAGGGACAGGAAGAGGCGGTGGCGTGGGTGGCGTTCGAGGGACAGGAAGAGGCGGTGGCGTAGGTGGCGTGTGTGAGACAGGAGGAAGCGGTGACTTGGGTGTCGTGCAAGGGACAGGAGGAGGCGGTGGCGTGGGTGGCGTTCGAGGGACAGGAGGAGGCGGTGGCGTAGGTGGCATGCGAGAGACAGGAGGAAGCGGTGACTTGGGTGTCGTGCAAGGGACAGGAGGAGGCGGTGGCGTGGGTGGCGTTCGAGGGACAGAAGGAGGCGGTGGCGGGGGTGGCGTGCGAGGGATAGTAGGAGGCGGTGGCGGCGTTCGATAGATTGGAGGTGGTGGTGGCGGGGGTGGCGTGCGAGGGACAGGAGAATGCAATGGCAGGGTTGGCGTGCGAGGGACAGGAGGAGGCGGTTACGGGGGTGACGTTCGAGGGAGAGTAGGAGATGGCGGTGGTGGAGTGCGAGGGAAAGCAGGAGGCGGTGGCGGGGATAACGTTTGAGGGAAAGGAGTAGTCGGTGGCATGGGTGGCGTACGAGAAAAAGGAGGAGGCGGCGGCGGGGTTGCCGTGGGAGGGAGGAGGCGGCGGGGGGGGTGTCGTGCGAGGGAAAAAAGGAGGCGGCGGCGGGGGGTGTCGTGTGAGGGAAAGGAGGAGGCGGCGGTGGGGGTGTCGTGCAAGATAAAACGAGGAGGCGGCGGCGGGGGTGTCGTGCGAGGGAAAGGAGGAGGCTGCGGCGAAGGTGGCGTGGAATGGACTGGAGGAGGCGGTGGCGGGTTTTCCGTCTGAGAAACAGGAAGAAGCGGTGACGGGGGTTGCGTACGAAGGACAGGAGGAGGCGGTGGCCGGCGCGTCGTGCAAGGGAAAGGAGGAGGCAGTGGCTGGGGTGGCGTACGAATGACTGAAGGAGGCGGTGGTGCGGTCGGCGTGCGAGAGACAGGAGGAGGCGGCGGCGGTGGTGGCATGCGAAGGACAATAGAAGGCGGTGGCGGGGTTGGCGTGCGAAGGACAGGAGGAGGCGGTGGCGGGGGTGGCGTGCGTGGAACCATATGAGGCGATGGCGGGGTTAGCGTGCGATGAACAGTAGGAGGCGGTGGCGGCGTTCGATAGATAGGAGGAGGAGGTTGCGGGGGTGGCGTGCGAGGGACAGGAGGATGCAATGGCAGGGTTGGCGTGCGAGGGACAGGAGTAGGCGGCTACGGGGGTGACGTTCGAGGGATAGTAGGAGGCGGTGGCGGGGATAACGCTCGAGGAAAAGGAGTAAGCGGTGGAATGGGTGTCGTGCGATGGAAAGGAGAAGGGCGGGGCGGAGGAGAGCTGTGCAAAAATGTGACACAGAACGGGAATACGCTATCACACACACACACACACACACACACACACACACACACACACACACAATGGAAGAATAGTCAGTGAAACATGGTACATCAAACCCGCAGATTCAAATTCAAAATAGGCATACCTACCAACAACATTATAACGAACACCGCCGCTACCACCACTACTAATCACCCACCACTTGGATAACTACCTTTAATACCATCATGGCAGGCTCTTCAACCGCCAGAACCACCATACAGCCGCCCACCACCCATCCATCACCACCACTACTGCAAAAGAGGAAGAGAATAGGAGGAAAATGATAAAAGGGGAACCCAAATATCGAAGGAAAGTTTTTGAGTAGAAAAAAAGAAGAGAAGGAGAAATATGGAAATAATAAGTATGAGTAAGTGAGAGTTTTGAAGGAATAAGAGGAAGAAAAGAAGGAAAAGGAGAGGAACGGAGAAGAAAAGTAAAGGAAAAAAATATTAGATGAGGTGAAAACAAAATATGCAAACACGAAACAAGAAGATGAACAAGAAAACGGGAGAAGGAAGTGGAAGAAAAAATGTCAAGGAATTAAAACTCAAAGAACGTAGAGGATACAAAAAGGAAGTTACGAGGAAGGCAATGGAAGAATTAAAGCAAGGCAGAGTAGGGAGAAGGGATAAGAGGCGAAATAAGACTTAGAATATATGAAAAAGTAAGAGGATATGAAAAGAAATAGAAAAAGTTGGAAGAAAACAATAAAAAGGAGGAAAAAATAAACACGAATGGGAAAGATGAGAAACAAAAGAGAGTATTTAAATGGGTAGAAATTGGGAAGATTAATATTATGAGAATGTAAAAACGCAGGAAAGCAAAACGAGGAAGTAGAAGTAAAAAAAATAATATACAAAAGTGAAATGAAAGGAAGGAGGAAGATGAAAGGCAAGAACAATAAAATGGAAAGACAAAAAAGACAAAACAGACGATACAAACAGAAAAGAAGAAGGATAAAAAAATATACGAATAAGGCTGAAAAAACGAAATAAAAGGAAGGATAAGTAAAAACACGGATGGGGAGGAGGAGTAATAGGAAGAGATGAAAGGAAAAAAAACAAAATGGATGACAAAATTTAGATTGAGATAATGAGGAACTAAAAGAGGGCTTGGAGAATGGCCGCGCGGGAGAAAAGATGTGAGCCAAATTAAGAATGAGAGGGTAGGCAGGAAAAAAAAAAGATTAAAAGCAAAATTTGAAGTAAGATAATGAGGTAGCAGAAGAGCGTGACGACTGGAAGAAAGTAGAAGAGGAAGAGGAAGAGGAAGAGGAAGTGATTGAAAGAGGAGGAGAAAGAGGAGATTGAGAAGATTGACGTGCGAGAAAAAAATGTGTAAAGGCAACATAAAAAAAAAATTAAAGGGATGAAAAAAAAGATTCAAAGCAAAATTTGGAGTACGATAATGAGAAGGAAGAGCGTGAGGTCTGGAAGAAAGTAGAAGAGGAAGAGGAAGTGATTGAAAGATGAGGAGAAAGAGGAGATTGAGATGGAAGGAAAAAAAGATATGAGATAAAAAGCAAAGTTGGAGTAGGATAATGAGGAAGAAGAAGAGGCGAGTCAGGAGTAGAAGGAAGTAGAAGAGGAAGAGGAAGTGATTCAACTGAGATTGAGAAGGTTGACGTGGGAGAGAAAAAGTGTAAAAGGAAAATAAAAAAAGAAATGAAAAGGAATATAAAAAGAACATGATTAAAAGCAAAATTAGGAATAGGATATAGAAGAAGAAGAAGAGCGTGAGAACTGGAAGAAATAGGAAGAAGAAAAGGAAGAAGGAAATAGGAGAATCAAAAAAGGAAAATCAATGGGAAACAGTTTAATTTGAGCAGAATGTATTGCAAAGACAGTCAGAAAAAATAAATAAATAAAAATGAAGAAAAAACATAATAAAAAAGGAAAGAGGAAAAAAGGGTAAAAATTGAAAAAAAAAACATTGAATAGAAAAGAGTGGAAGATGAAAAAGGAAAAAAAAAAGATGAAAACGTAGAATTAAAACTGGGAGAGAATGATCATAAGCAGGAGTAAATTAGAAGATGGGTGAGCGGAATAAAAGCAGACTAGACAAAAAGAGAGAGAGAGAGAGAGAGAGAGAGAGAGAGAGAGAGAGAGAGAGAGAGAGAGAGAGAGAGAGAGAGAGAGAGAGAGAGAGAGAGAGAGAGAGAGAGAGAGAGAGAGAGAGAGAGAGAGAGAGAGAGAGAGAGAGAGAGTCAGCAGGTGGCAGTAAGAGGTGGTGTTAAGTGTGTGTGTGTGTGTGTGTGTGTGTGTGTGTGTGTGTGTGTGTGTGTGTGTGTGTGTGTGTGTGTGTGTGAAGTTCAATGCTAACAAGAGACAAATACATCACCAAGGCTCCTGGAGGGCAAGGCGGGACGATCCAGTAGTTAACAAAGCCTCACGCCGCTGAACGCGTCATCTGTGAAAATTCAGAAGAAGAAAAAACTACCCGAGAAATCGTATTGTTGCAGCAGCTAAATATTTGTAACTGTAAATATTTTGTACGCCTCCCTTCATTGCCAATAATCAATATAAGGGAAATATATTTGTGTGACATGTTATTATTCTTGTAAGATTAATAATACGAAGTTCTTGCTGGGCTTGTGGCAAGAATTTTCGGCCGAGTGGTTCATTGGGTAAGGTGGGCACGATGCGGCCAGTCCCAGCTCACGGCGGCTTCTCGGTGTGACGAGATGTGTGTTGCGGCGCCGGCAGGTTTAAGTGAAGGTGAGGGGATGAATTATGAGGGTTGGTGTGAGTAGAAGGAGCTAGGAGCATGAGGGCGTGGGTGCGGGGTTGGCATGGGCGTAATACTTGTAGCAATCATTCGGCCAGAGATGAGGGAGTGGGTTGTGTGGGTTGGTGTGGGTGGCATGAGGGCGTGAGGGCGGGATTGGCATGGGCGTAATACTTGTAGCAATCATTCGGCCAGGGATGAGGGAGTGGGTTGTGTGGGTTGGTGTGGGTGGCATGAGGGCGTTGGGGCGGGATTGGCATGGGCGTAATACTGGTAGCAATCATTCGGCCAGGGATGAGGGAGTGGGTTGTGTGGGTTGGCGTGGGTGGCATGAGGGCGTGGGTGCGGGATTGGCATGGGCGTAATACTGGTAGCAATCATTCGGCCAGGGATGAGGGAGTGGGTTGTGTGGGTTGGTATGGGTAGCAGGAGGAGCATGAGGGCGTGGGTGTGGGATGGGCGCACTACTCCCAGCAACATTTCGTCACCTGCATTACGTCCCATCGCCCCAGCGTTACACTCTCAGCCTTTTCTTTGAGCGTCCCCGCCAGTGGTCGGTGTAGCCAAGGCGGCACACGACGAGGAGAAGCCATCCCAGAAGAGGACAACGTTGGTAATCTTCACTTTCCTGCTAAAGATTGTTCATTTACATTAAAATGACTAAGCAAAAACAAGTGAAGAAGTCTTGGTGCTGCGGGTGCTTCGGCTGGCTCTTCGCCAGGCGGAAGCGCCGCAGCCCCTCCGAGGAACCTGACGACATCGTCGAGGAAACCGAAAACGCGGGTGCCCAGGCCGATGCAGGGCAACAGGCCCTGGTCTGCCTGAAGAAGGCTGCTCAGCCTCTCGCAGTGGTGGAGGAGGAGATCCCCTCCGACACCCTGCAGGATGCTGATGGGGTGGTGGGGAAGGGCGAAAAGGAGGCCACTGGCAGGAGGCGTCAGACTCTCATCATCACAATCCACTTGGTGAAGAGAGAGAAGGTCCACAAGCCAGTGGATGATACAACAGTCGCACAAAAAGACTGCACGCAATTGGAGAGCCATGGCAAGAGGGTTCAAACTCTCGTAATTACTCTGCACATGGTCAAGAGAGAGAAAATAAAGGAGGTATACGATGAGCTCCCCTCCGGGCACCAAGGCACGGCTGGGGACGCTCCTTCCAGCAGGAGCAAGGCCGTTACCGGCCCACCGGAAAAGATACCCCTTATCAGCAGCTTCAAACAGCGGGATGGATCTCAAACTCCGGTCAAGAAAACTATCAGGTTCAACTTCCAAAACCTGAACACTTTCGTCAAAATTCGTGAGCTGTACTGTGCCTACGACTACTGCAAGTATGGCTTCCCTCTCTCCAGCATTCGTCCTGAGCTGAAAAGCCTAAAGGAGAGAGCAGTGGAGCCACAGGAAGAGCCACCAAAGGAAGCAGTAAACAAACTGCCAGAGGCTCAGAAAACAGTAACAGAGGAAGCAACAGATTCAGCCAACAAAATCAATGAGCCACAACACCTCACAGGGATCCTCAAGAAAGGAAAGACGGCCAGCACCGCTCATAAATGTGTGCGCTTTAACTTCCAGAACCTGAACACTTTCGTCAAGGATCGTGAACTGTATTGTGGCTACGACTACTTCAGGTATGGCTTCCCTCTCTCCAGCATTCGTCCTGAGCTGGAAAGGCGAAAGGAGAGAACAGTGAAGCCACAGAAAGGGTCAGCAAAGGACGCGGTAAAGAAACACAACACACGACACCAGCAAACAGTTGGAGCACCTCGCTGTGCACAAATGAATACCACTACTGAAGGGAAGTCTCCTAAAGGTATCCTGAAGAAAGAAAAGATGCCACGGTCCACCTGTCCAGGACATGTGTGCTTCAACCTTGGTAACCTCCGCGCCCCCGTTAAGGAACGTGAAGTGTACCGTGGCCACGACACCTTCAGATACGCCGCGCCGTTCCAAGTCACTCAGCCTCCCAACTTTACCTCGATGCCTCACCAGCAGCCCGTTAGATCCGCCTCTAACTCGCTGCGTGGCGCACCTCGGCACCTCGAGAGGCCGACACAGCGGAGGAACGACTCCTTCCAGCAAAACAGTGGCTGGTATGCTGCACACAACTACACCAACAGCCGCCACTCACAGCACCGCCAGCACAACGCCAGCAGCCACGTCCCGCCAAGATACGAAACAAGGCATTTCTACGAGGGACAGACACATCGGGGCACCAACTCCCGCAGCAGAGGTCGTGCCAAGAGAGGCGCAAAGCCGAGTGGTGGCGAGTTTCTGTGAGCACCGGGCGAGTACACAGCGTCGTGATCAAACTCAAATGTTCAGCGACGTACAGGTGACGTACATTCCGGGTGCATTTCTCAACACCCGCTGAACAGTAACTGTCGCTGACTGGTGATAACAGAGACTGAGGAGTGCCAAGAAGCACCACAATCACACTGAGAGGAACGGCTCGCCAGCTGACTAAAATCACCATGCAGAGGAACGCATCCCATGGAACGGTGCCACTTCTACGGAACAAATTGTTCAAGAGTGTCGCATCTGTGGGGAGTGTTTGGACGCATGTGTGCTTACATTTCTTATCTTATATTTCAAATGAAAAAATAGAAAATATTTTCTTACAAAAAACCTTAGGCAGGGATAGTGGGGTCGTGTTGCACCTCAGAACAAGAAACGTTATGTAAGGAGTTGTCTGAACGACCACCTGTTTTAAAGTTATTTTTAAATGAAAGATATTAGAATTCTCCTGCCATCATGCTTCAGCTCAGTGTGATGACCTGAATTTTATTTTCTCTCATTCCCTGTGGAATGATTATTGCTTCCAGGTCTGAGACGCGTGCCCAGAGCGTAACGGAGGTGAGATCGGGATGGAGGCACACATTCCCCGTAATTTATTCCTCATGGCAAACTTCCCTGATTCAGTCACGCTTGTTCGCGCCCAGTCAACGATTGAGGCAGCTTACAGGAGGTACCGGAGCCTTAGAACTTTTGCTAATAATGGTCTTCACATTTATGCCAAGAATTGAGCCAAATCTGTTCTCCGACTTGCCAATAACTCCTTCATCAATAGATCAAAATGTTAAAATTTTGCCAACAAAAATGTTTCCATCTACCTGAAAATAGCTCCCACAAAACTTTCTCTCTCTCTCTCTCTCATCAAGTGATGATGTCAACACACCAGTCTGGCCGTTCTATTTCTTCACTGACAGGATTTAATCAAAGTCGAACAAAATCAAATGAAAGAATAATAAAAAAAATACGTCCACATAGTACACACTTATGTATCTTCGACCTTTTTATGTTGAAAAGACAGATGAACTTGACGAATTTTACGGGAAATGGAACATAAGAACATAAGAACATAAGAACGTAAGGAGTCTACAAGAGGCCGGTTGGCCTATACAAGGCAGCTCCTGTACACTCAACCCCACCTTACCTCACCATCCATGAATTTATCCAACCTCTTCTTGAATGTATCTACGGTATTGGCACCCACAACATGGCTCCCAAGCCTGTTCCATTCGTCCACCACTCTATTGGTGAACCAATTCTTGCCTATGTCTTTGTTGAATCTGAATTTGTCTAACTTAAAACCATTGCTACGCGTCCTACCTGGCTCTTTTACTATCAAAATCTTATTGACATCCCTCTATTAAAGCCCTTCATCCATTTGTAGACTTCGATCAAGTCTCCTAGCAACCTTCGCCTTTCTAGAAAGTGTAGATTTAAGTGCTTCAGCCTGTCTTCATAAGGCAAGTTTCTCACCCCCTGAATCATCTTTGTCATCCTCCTCTGTACAGATTCTAACATCTTGATGTCCATTCTATAGTGGGGGACCAGAACTGAACTGCATAATCGAGCTGAGGTCTAACTAGTGCTAAGTAAAGTTTGAGGATGACTTCAGCGCTCCTATTGCTTACGCTCCTTGAGATGAAACCAAGTACTCTGATGGCCCGATTTTAGCCTGAATGCATTGAGCCCTAGGACGGAGGTCATCGCTCACTAGGACTCCTAAAGGTGCGGTCACACTAGCTACTGATATCGCTGGATCCAGCGGTACGGCTTGATCGGCCAGCCATTTGCGCTGCACGAGCTAATGATATCGGCTGCTTTGAGCTATCGATACGGACCGTTTTCACTGGCCGTACTGCTGGCGGCAGCGGTAGCCGAATGGAAGGGAATAAGAAACTATCGTTTATTCAGCATACATGCAATCAAAAAATATTCCATTTCTTTTTTGGGGAGGGACTTTAAATGCGTAATATAAAAGCTAAACGACAATACAAGAAAATTTCCAAATGTATTTTTTTTCTTTAATGGAAATATAATATTCATTTCTTATTTGACCTCGGTGACTTTCTAACGGGTCACCTGTACAGCAAGAGCAAGAGCAAGAGCGAACACACTTGCCAGCCATGGTCTTATCCACTTTCGTTTCACTTTTCTTTTCTTCTTTAAGTCCTCACTGGCTACAAAACAAGTGGCAAGAGTAATTGTGGATAGAGCGAATCCAAGAAGTGCTTCCTCCATAGCGGCTAGTGTTGTTATGATATGATCCGCTAGCTAGCTAGCTAGCGGACTTTGCATGTGGTGTGACCAGACTGCCGCGCGTATCGCTGGCAAGCCAGCGAAAACAAGGTTTGTTGATTTTGTAATTCATCCATGTGCTTCTTTGTAGAATCGGCAGTCAGGTACTCTGATGTGCAATTCGTCTTGTTACACCCATAACATCTGAACTCTAGCAATTCGTCTTGTTAGTTGTCGACATGTCACGACATCGTCTTCTTACACCTCACAGTCTACTACATCTCCACATCTACTACATCTTAACTCTCAGTAAATGTGTGACTTTGTTTAAACAGTCAACTGAAATTCTACTATATGTACATAACCCGAGATTCATGTACATAACCCGAAATGAATCTTATCTTCTCACTTGGTTGCAGCGAAGAGTACGACAACGATTAAAGTAAAAAAACAGGATTAAACCAAACATAATTTAGTTCTATAGTGTTCTTTATCCTAAGAATCATATTATCATTAAAAATTATAACAGATAGTCTCCTGGTTTGACTGATTAAAACAAAAAGTACAATTGAGATTTTATTTCTTGTAGGTTTTACGAGGAGGACAACGACATCGGTCCGCCGCCGTCTAAGAAGAAGCGACGACGAGTATGAAACCAAAATTAACATTATAAGATCATACAACGTGCTGAACCAAATATACGATTCTTTGGTAGAAAAAGATAGGTTGAGTCGATATTACAACCTGAAAATAAAATATAACAATATAAAAATTAAACAACTTATCAACGCCATTAATCCTTATCTTAACAACAACAACAGAATTAAGAAACACTTGTTGGACAAATACAAAATTTCCAATCAGAATTGGTTAATGTTTTTGAGAACAAACAGAGGGGACGGTAACGGAGATTACGAAATGTCAGATGCGAATGACACGTCTACAGAAGCCGTTCAGAAATTGATCGCATTATTCCAACCTATATTTCCTAACACGGGTAATGTTGACGAGCCCGTCGCCGATCAATTATTGAATCTGCAAGTAGTCGCGTCCGATTTATAATCTGTCGTTACAGCGTTTGAATTGAATGCCGATGCTGAGTCGATGATGTCTAAAAAAATGTTAAGCTACTTAACGAAAATTCTATTGAACAGAGTGAAAACCATGGAACTGTTCAAAGATTATTGTTCCTCGATTTTGACTAAGTATAAAAATGACGTGAATTGGAAAATAGTGCAAATCAACAAGAAGTATTTCAACAACACAGAACTCGAATTACTTAAGCCGATGTTAAAAAAAACATCGGTGAATATCCCAGTGACTTCGACACTCCGTTCGATGTCGCGTTGCAGTCTCTCATCGATATCGGAGATTTGTTTATCCAAACCTTCTACGACGACGCTTCCGTCATCTCTCTTTACACCAATGCAATTCTGAACAGTTGGATGACCAATGCCTACAGAGTGGACTACAAGGAAAGACCCTTGGCTCACCACGCAGGTGTGGCTATAGGGAAAGCTTTACCTTTTCCGAGACACATCAAGAAACTGTTTTTGTTCCCAAAACACTCGTTGCCGAAGGACAACAATGCACTTGTTGCCGAATGAGTGCACCGTGAAATGAAATTAAAAAATTAAGAAAGCAAAATGTTTTTTATTCACACCCAATCTGTAAAACTACACGTCAAGAACTTTTACCTGACAATGCATTACATACACTATTCACACCCAATTGTTTTTATTCCCAATGACAATGCATTGACTATACGGTCTTGACAGGGTATTCATTGTTATTTCCACGAACCGTATTAAACTTTCGAGACAGCATAGTTTTTAAGTTTGCTTTGAAACCGTTGTTTCTCCTGGCTATAGATTTTTAAGTTGGAACTGCAGTCGGCAACATCGACCTGGACAAAGACGCCAACCCGAACGAAGAAATTACCTTAAATCAACTATTAAAAGATATTCCTCATAACGAAGATGAAAATAAGAAAATAATAGTTTTGGTCAAAAACATCGATGAGTTTATGAAGGCATGGAAGGCATCGATCGGCTTTCATAAGAGTCTCCTGAGCGGTAACCTAAAATTTGTAAGTCTCTCTGAGGGGGAAGCAAAAGAGACAGAGTGGGTTCCGGATATGCACGGGGGTCTGTACACAACACATGCGTCAAGCAGTCAAGTGCTCAGATGTGCAATTCGCCTTCCTGTTACAATTTATCATCTCAAATCAAATCTTAACTCTATTCTGAATCCATGAGTTCAGTTGACCGTCAAAACAAAGTCACACATTCACTAGCAGGGGTCAGGTGCTCCATCAGAACTTTTAACGCGTCTAATAGTTTAGTTTGATCTGATAATGTATTTTTGCATTGTAATAATTCAGTTTTGCATTGTACTAATTCATTAACACATGCGTGAATATGCCTAAATCTCCGTGTAGTTCAGCGGCAAATTTATTGGCTCTAATCTGTTGCTGTGCACACTCATCCGCATTATTTTTTATTTCATTTAGTTTTTCTACCGCTTCGTTGAAAATCATGGATGTCTCGTTATTTTTCTCTGTTAATATTCGGTTGACCAAATCATTGAATTCTTGCATTTTCAAAAAAAAATTCCAGTTGTTGATTATTGAATTCGGCTTCGTAAAACTCTTTAACTTGATTAATCGCAGTCGAATGTTCGTATGTTCATAAGCGTTTTCTCGCCTCGCTAAAGAGTGGGGTCCAATATTGGACGGGGTCTGTACATTACAATAATAGCCACAAATTGAATTTATAATAGTGTCCCCTCGAATTGAATTTATAACAGTATCCCTCGAATTGAATTTATAATAGTATCCCCTCGAACTGAATTTATAATAGTATCCCCTCGAATTGAATTTATAATAGTATCCCCTCGAATTGAATTTATAATAGTATCCCCTCGACTCGAATTATAATAATATCCCCTCGAATCGAATTATAATAGTATCCCCTCGAATCGAATTATAATAGTACCCCCTCGAATCGAATTATAATAATACCCCCTCGAATCGAATTTATAATAGCACCCCCTCGAATCGAATTTATAATAGTACTCCCTCGAATCGAATATATAATAGTACCCCCTGAAAACTAACAATTGACTTTACAATAGTAACCCCTTCAAACAATGGTAAAGTTCAGAATCGGTAGCGTTATGCGACAAAGTCTCACATGTAACGGGATAGTACCCCCTGAAAAATCACAATTGAGTTTACAATAGTAACCCCTTCATACATGAGTTCAGAATCTGTTGGTCAGAATCTGCAGTGAACAATCAAAAATTGATTTTATGATATTATCCCAACTCACCATTGAATTTATAATAGTAACCCCATACATTGACTTTATGATAGTACCCCCTGAAAAATAATAATTGAGTTTACAATAGTAACCCCTTCAAACTTTGAGTTCAGAATCTGTTGGTCAGAATCTGTTGGGGTGAATGTGAGACCTTGTCGTACAGGTCGTCTGATTTTGAGTTCAGATAAAAAATAATAATTGAGTTTACAATAGTAAACCCTTCAAACATTGAGTTCAGAATCTGTTGGTCAGAATCTGTTGGGGTGAATGTGAGACCTTGTCGTACAGGTCGTCTGATTTTGAGTTCAGAATCGGTAGCGTTATTCGACAAAGTCTCACATGTAACGGGTATAGCTCATAATCGGTTGATATCTTGGCCAAAAGCGTACATTGGTGCGGGAGGTGGCTTTGATCAACTTGTCCCATCGTCACCAACGCTGGCGGTGCGTCGATCTCCTTCACCATTACATGATTCTGCTTTTTGTTCTCGACGTCCTGCTTCTGAAACACATTCCGTTCATTCGCCAGACGTTCACCACCAGCCGAAGAAGACCTAAGATGCCACCATGACACGACAGAAGAATAAACTAAAACAATCTGTAAATTCTTATTTTTATTTATTACACATAATCATTGCAATGCTTCTTCTTATCTTGTCAGGAGTCTACTTTGCAGACGAAGTCACGCATTCACCAACGTCTCAGAATTGGTCTACATTACAGACGAAGTCACGCATTCACCAACTTCTCAGAATTGGTTTACATTACAGACGAAGTCACGCATTCACATTACAGACGAAGTCACGCATTCACCAACGTCTCAGAATTGGTCTACATTACAGACGAAGTCACGCATTCACCAACGTCTCAGAATTGGTCTACATTACAGACAAAGTCACGCATTCACCAACGTCTCAGAATCGGTCTACATTACAGACGAAGTCACGCATTCACATTTACAGACGAAGTCACGCATTCACCAACGTCTCAGAATTGGTCTACATTGCAGACAAAGTCACGCATTCATCAACGTCTCAGAATTGGTCTACATTGCAGACAAAGTCACGCATTCACCAACATCTCAGAATTGGTCTACATTGCAGACAAAGTCACGCATTCACCAACGTCTCAGAATTGGTCTACATTGCAGACAAAGTCACGCATTCACCAACGTCTCAGAATTGGTCTACATTGCAGACAAAGTCACGCATTCACCCATTGCAGACAAAGTCACGCATTGACCAACGTCTCAGGTGTGGCTATAGGGAAAGCTTTACCTTTTCCGAGACACATCAAGAAATTGTTTTTGTTCCCAAAACACTCGTTGCCGAAGGACAGTGCATGTAAGCATAGTAGCTCGCTGCTGCTGCATGTCTGCTGCTTCGTATCTAGTTAGTGAATTAAATCATCTACTACATCTTAACACTAATATACATATTAACTTCAAATATTCATAGGCAAGAGTTCAAATTAATTTATAATAGTACCCCTTGAAAAGCACACGAATGGTTGACTTTGTCTTATATATCGACCGATTCTGAGACGCATGAAAAAGTAAAATTGAATGTATAATAGTAACTCCTGAAAAGTAAAATTGAATGTATAATAGTACTACGCGCACACTAAGTTTATGGACATCGTGTACTGCCCACGAAATTGTCATGAACGTGAAGAGAAAGCGCGTCGTTTTCCGCCTGTCTTCCCACCTCGTGTTAATCGACGGTCTGTATGTACACAACGATAACACCGCCGCCACCGTCAACGAAAGCGGCAGCGGCACCGAGAGTCGAGCGTCTTCCGGGCAACACCCGTCGCTGTTTCAAGCATCTCTCGTCAAATCCGTGTTGGAATCTAACAAAACCGATATTCAGACTTTTACGATTCTTTGGTAGAAAAAGATAGGTTGAGTCGATATTACAACCTGAAAATAAAATATAACAATATAAAAATTAAACAACTTCTCAACGCCATTAATCCTCATCTTAACAACAACAACAGAATTAAGAAACACTTGTTGGACAAATACAAAATTTCCAGTCAGAATTGGTTAATGTTTTTGAGAACAAACAGAGGGGACGGTAACGGAGATTACGAAATGTCAGATGCGAATGACACGCTGACGCCAAACGCAGCAGCCTACCTTAACGTTTTCTTCTGGAGTTCGGATATGGTCGTTTTGTACTTCAGTAATAGTTTTAGGTTTTCTTTGTAGTGTTGAAATAGACTGATTGAAAATGGATAGATTCCGTATCCTGTCGTAAAACACTCCGTCAGATACTGGCCCGACGAATTCTTGTCTGATTTGTCTGCTGAGGCGGCAACGTTGATGTTCTTGCAACTGTTGTGTGATTTCTTCACGAGACATATCGAATGATAGTCCACAACGGTTTTTATCGACGGTTCTTTGTTGATGTGTTGAACCAGATTAGAGTGTTCCTACCGTTACAAGTATATTTAGAATAGTATGCCCTAAACATGCGAGTTTGTAAGAATGTCTGACGACTCTGATGAATGTGCGACTTTGTCACGTACGTCGACCTATTCCCCAAAAAGTTATCATTGTTTGTCTGTTCTCTCTCAGTGTGACGTAACCGTGACGACGCCATGACATGAGGCAACGCAGGAGGCGGGGCATGGGGCGGCGACTAAAAAGGCTTGACAAATCAAGGAATCAATATTACAACAAAGTTATTACAATAACTAGACATTGCATAAAACAAAAATTCCAGATTAACTAAGTTTGCTGCTTGACTTCAATGCAATAGTTTATAAGTTTGCTTTGAAACGAGTTGTTTCATCGTATAGTTTTAAGTTTGCTTTGAAACGAGTTGTTTCATTGTATAGTTTTATGTTGCTTTGAAACGACTTGGCACACAAAGTCACGCATTCACCAGCGACTCAGAATTGGTCTATATTACAAACGAAGTCACGCATTCACCAACGTCAGAATTGGTCTACATTACAGACGAAGTCACGCATTCACCAACGTCTCAGAATTGGTTTACATTACAGACGAAGTCACGCATTCACATTACAGACGAAGTCACGCATTCACCAACGTCTCAGAATTGGTCTACATTACAGACGAAGTCACGCATTCACCAACGTCTCAAAATTGGTCTACATTACAGACGAAGTCACGCATTCACCAACGTCTCAGAATCGGTCTACATTACAGACGAAGTCACGCATTCACATTTACAGACGAAGTCACGCATTCACCAACGTCTCAGAATTGGTCTACATTGCAGGCAAAGTCACGCATTCACCAACGTCTCAGAATTGGTCTACATTGCAGACAAAGTCACGCATTCACCAACGTCTCAGAATTGGTCTACATTGCAGACAAAGTCGTGTATGTTATCATCGAGATAACGCTCTCCGTATTCCCTGTCGAATTCTTGGTCGTTCAGAACCGACATATTGTGAAGAATTTAACAAAAAGCATGCCAACCCGAACGAAGAAATTACCTTAAATCAACTATTAAAAGATATTCCTCATAACGAAGATGAAAATAAGAAAATAATAGTTTTGGTCAAAAACATCGAAGAGTTTATGAAGGCATGGAAGGCATCGATCGGCGATGATAACTCTGATAAAAAAACGATGACAGAACTATATTTCAACGAAGCCGTAGACGCGATTCAGAATATTTATTTCTCTTTTTCTAGCAACGTTTCCTTTTACAAATCAACGCTGAGGAGTCTCAAAAATTTGAAGGAGTGTGTCAACACTTGTATGCATCTACTACATCTTAACTCTATTCTACATCTTATCTTCAAATATTCATTGGCAAGAGTTCAAATGGATTTATAATAGGACCCCCTGAAAAGCACACGAATGGTTGATTTTGTCTTATATATCGACCGATTCTGAGTCGCATGAAAAAAAAAAATTGAATTTATAATAGTAACTCCTCAAAAAGTAAAATTGAATTTATAATAGTACCCCTTAGAGTGTAAATGAAATACACTGTAGACAAATTTCATTGGTGAATGCGTGACTTTGTCTGCAATGTAGACCGATTCTGAGACATTGGTGAATGCGTGACTTTGTCAGCAATGTAGACCAATTCTGAGACGTTGGTGAATGCGTGACTTTGTCTGCAATATAGACCAATTCTGAGACGTTGGTGAATGCGCAATGTAGACCGCTTCTGCGACACTGGTGAATGTGTGACTTTGTCTGCAATATAGACCAATTCGGAGACGTTGGTGAATTCAGTTCTGAGACGTTGGTGAATGCTTGACTTTGTCTGCAATCTAGACCAATTCTGAGACGTTGGTGAATGCGTGACTTTGTCTGCAAGAAGAAGTCTTAACTTACATTTGCATGCGCGAAGAGAGACCCATGCAAATGTCACACACAACTAGAGAGTTGCTGCGAACAGATTCAGATAGAACAGAATATAGTTAAGATACGATTCTGAACTCTGTAGTGTGTGACACATTCAAGATGTATAGTATTGGTGCTTGTCTGAAATCTGTTAGCACTGTACGACAAGGACGAGAAGGTCTCACATTCACTGGGCAACTTACTCTTCAAACAGATTCTGATAGAACAGATTCTGAATAGAGTTGTCATCGTCACGTTAGACTTTGTCATGTGAGTCTGTACACTCCGATGTTAGGTAGGCAAGAGTTCTTCAACAAAGAAGAAGTCTTAACTTACATTTGCATGCGCGAAGAGAGACCCATGCAAATGTCACACACAACTAGAGAGTTGCTGCGAACAGATTCAGATAGAATATAGTTAAGATACGATTCTGAACTCTGTAGTGTGTGACACATTCAAGAGGTATAGTATTGGTGCAGGTCATCTCGACTTATGCAAATCATGTAGAGATACATTGGACGGGCATGTAGCAATTACTACATCTTAACTCGAGTGAATGTGAGTTTGTTTGTCTTGTGTAGAGTTGCATTGCATTGTTGGGAGTTGCATTGTTGGACGCACTAGAGCGACAGAGAATACTCGGTTTTGTCATCGGACTCGAATATTGACAGACAGTGCAAGAGATAAACTTTTTAAGTTATCGAATTCAAAAGAGTAATAGACAGTGTAAGTGAAAATGTGTAGTCATGCTCGGACAACACTCACCTCCAATTCTCGGACAACAACGTGGAACGACCGTGTGTGACACACATACCCACACACGTAATACAGACATGTGTAAGTGACACAAATACACACACCAGAATCTTTTTTATAATGTGAAATAAAACAAATCATATTACACACAGAAATTTTATTTCTTAACCCTAGGTGGTCACGAACAGACGTGATCTGCAACGAGACGTTGGTGAATGCGTGACTTTGTCTGCAATCTAGACCAATTCTGAGACGTTGGTGAATGCGTGACTTTGTCTGCAATGTAGACCAATTCTGAGACGTTGGTGAATGCGTGACTTTGTCTGCAATCTAGACCAATTCTGAGACGTTGGTGAATGCGTGACTTTGTCTGCAATCTAGACCAATTCTGAGACGTTGGTGAATGCGTGACTTTGTCTGCAATCTAGACCAATTCTGAGACGTTGGTGAATGCGTGACTTTGTCTGCAATCTAGACCAATTCTGAGACGTTTGTGAATGCGTAACTTTGTCTGCAATGTAGACCAATTCTGAGACGTTGGTGAATGCGTGACTTTGTCTGCAATGTAGACTCCTGACAAGAAGAAGCATTGCAATGATTATGTGTAATAAATAAAAATAAGAATTTACAAATTGTTTTAGTTTATTCTTCTGTCGTGTCATGGTGGCATCTTAGGTCTTCTTCGGCTGGTGGTGAACGTCTGGCTTTGAACGACAGAGTGAATCGGAGACTTTGTTCTACACGTCGACAGATTCCTAAACCGTCCGTCATGAACAAGTAAACATTGGATGGACACTCCTGACAAGATTGATTTTGTAAGAAGAAGAAGAAGCATTGCAATGATTATGTGTAATAAATAAAAATAAAAATTTACAGAATGTTTTAGTTTACTCACATCATGTCGTGTCATGGTGGCATCTTAGGTCTTCGGCTGGTGGCGAACGTCTGACTTTGTACAACGGAGTGAATCGGAGACTTTGTTCTACACGTCGACAGATTCCGTCATGAGATTTGTTCTACAGAGTCTGAGACTTTGTTCCACTGATGTCTCTCAGTTGATTGTCTAACTTAGTATGACGGAGAGTGAATGTGAGACTTTGTTCTACATGTTTACAGATTCCTAAACCGTGTGAATGTGCCGTCATGTGGCATATTAAGCCTTCGGCGAACGTCTGACTCTGTATGACGGAGTGAATGTGAGACTTTGTTCAACATGTCGACAGATTGTGGCATCTTAGGCCTTCGGCCTAAGATGCCACATTTTTGGATCGTAAGATCATCGAACAACGGCACAATGATATCTTTCAAATCGTTATTCAGAACCGATTCGTGACTGTCGATCAATTTAGTTTCTTTTTCTCGGTTGAGTGTGTATAGATTTGTTTTACGACGTCGTTCGATGATCCTGTTGACGCACTCTATCGTTTTAACGACAACGGGATGATCGTTTCGAAGGATGCAATTGTTCGTGTCCGATGTTCTGTCGATGACGAATGCTTTGAGATCGATTCTAGCAGAGAAAATCATCCACGTGATAACCAGACGCGTCACACAGTCTCGCGTCTGAGCGGGAAAGTAAAGTTCACACTTGATGAAAGTTAATTTTTTTTATGCTTATGTTGAATCGGATCCTATCGTTCACTTCAACGTGTTTGTTAAACGCTCGTAACTTGATGTAGTCGGATTGAAAATTTGAAAACGTCTGTTCGGTAATCGAGGGGGAGGGAGAATTAATGTTTTGTCGGCAACGTACTCGGTCTAGACTTTGGTGGTGAGTTAAGATAAGGTGAGTTAAGAAGTCTAGTACAATGAACACTATTCAGAATCTGTTCAATCTGTGCGAACAGATTCGTGGTGTCTGTCAGTGTCAGATAAGATTCTGAGTTGCAGATGTTGCTAGTTGTGTGAATGCGAGACTTTATGTCAGCAGTAGACTGATTCTGAATACTATACGAGTGTTGCATGTTTATTCCCTCAGACTTTTCTGACTTGTCACTTTGTCTCAGAGAATGCTGCAGATGTTGTGTGAATATGAGACTTTGTGTCAGTGGTAAACGTATTCTGAATACTATACGTGTTGTTGCATGACTTAAACCCTCAAGAGTTGCAGATGGTGGTGAATGCGAGACTTTGTGTCAGCTGTAGACGGATTCTGAATACTATTGTGTGACCTGCGTGATTCTGAATACAAATCTTACTTTGTCTCAGAGTTGGATCAAATGGGGAGAGGCCGAGAAACGAACGAACGTACGTACGTTTTTCCGGTAACGAGATGTCATGACACCGCTACCGCGTGGCGTGGCGTGGCGCATGGGCGCGGAAATCACGTGTGAGGACTCTTGCGAATCTGACTCTAAAAATATTATCGCCTCATCTTACACAAAACCGAACATACAATACTACCGTGTCGGATCATACGCGCGCGTGTATTGGAAGCCAGACCACACACATCTCTGTATATACATCACCGCGTGTATTGGAAGCCAGAACACACACATCTCTGTATATACATCACCGCGTGTATTGGAAGCCAGAACTCACACATCTCTGTATATACATCACCGCGTGTATTGGAAGCCAGAACACACACATCTCTGTATATACATCACCGCGTGTATTGGAAGCCAGAACACACACATCTCTGTATATACATCACCGCGTGTATTGGAAGCCAGAACACACACATCTCTGTATATACATCACCGCGTGTATTGGAAGCCAGAACACACACATCTCTATATACATCACCGCGTGTATTGAAGCCAGAACACACACATCTCTGTATATACATCACCGCGTGTATTGAAGCCAGAACACACACATCTCTGTATATACATCACCGCGTATTGGAAGCCAGAACACACACATCTCTGTATATACATCACCGCGTGTATTGGAAGCCAGAACACACACATCTCTGTATACATCACCGTGTATTGGAAGCCAGAACACACACATCTCTGTATATACATCACCGCGTGTATTGGAAGCCAGAACACACACATCTCTGTATATACACCACCGCGTGTATTGGAAGCCAGAACACACACATCTCTGTATATACACCACCGCGTGTATTGGAAGCCAGAACACACACATCTCTGTATATACACCACCGCGTGTATTGGAAGCCAGAACACACACATCTCAATTCAGTTTAGTATAATCCAGAAAGTACATTGGCTATATGGTATGATCATATTTTTACAAGTCTAATATGTGTGTATGTGTGTAACGCCCGTACGGAGAGTGGGGTCCGAAATTGGATGGGGGTCGTGACATATGGCAGGTACCCGGTTGTGCATTTCTGTTCCTGTAGGACTCAGAGGGAGGCAGTTAACGAGCCTGAGAGAGTGGGGTCCAAAATTGCACGGGGTCGTGACATATAGCAGCAGGTACTCGGTTGTGTATTCATGTTCATGTAGGGAAGGAGTTGACGAGCCTGAGAGAGTGGGGTCCAAATTTGCACGGGGGTCATGACATATAGCAGGTACTCGGTTGCGCATTTCTATTCCTGTAGACTCAGAGGGAGGGCCTGGGAACGGGGTCCAAATTGTCACAGGGGTAGTGGCAAGTACTCTTGGTTGTGTATTTCTGTTCATGTAGAATTCGGAAGTTATACTCAGTTGTGTGTTTCTGTTCAAGGAAGGAGTTGACGCGTCTGGGAGAGTGGGGTCCAAATTTGCACGGGGGTCGTGACATACAGCAGGTGTTCAGTTGTGTGTTTCTGTTCACGTAGGACTCGGGAGAGTGGGGTCCAAATTTGCACGGGGGTCGTGACATATAGCAGGTACTCAGTTGTGTGTTTCTGTTCATGTAGAACTCAACGTGAAGGAGTTGACGAGCCTGAGAGAGTGGGGTCCAAATTTACACGGGGGTCGTGACATACAGCAGGTGCTCATTTTTGTGTTTCTGTTCAAGTAGGACTCAGCGTGAAGGAGTTGAGGAGTATTTGCACGGGGCTCGTGACATAGGAGTCTGGGAGAGTGGGGTCCAAATTTGCACGGGGGTCGTGACATATATCAGACGAGCCTGGGAGAGTGGGGTCCAAATTTGCAAGGGGGTCGTGACATATATCAGACGAGCCTGGGAGAGTGGGGTCCAAATTTGCAAGGGGGTCGGTCCAGCATTAAACGGGTCACAAAGACATGTCTAAGACGTACACTTGAAAAACGATTTAAGTATAATGTACGACATACACTTTCCTCAGAACATGACGCACTTACTAATTCAGAGCGGTACACTGTGCACTTTCGTTCGGTATTCACATGTTGCTACTCATCACACACGATCACATAATTGACGGGATGTTCACTAGGTCCAGTGACGGACGGAATTCTTCACACTTCGTGCACTAAAGGTTTGAACAGATTATTGAATTTATATTTACAGACCTTATTGAAGTTCAATCGCAGGCCAGACGCCAGGAGGCGTGAGTTCAGTTGTGTGTTCACATGTGAGCGACGTTTTACTTACTAAAGAAACTTCTCTTCTTGCTTGTTGACATTTGCATCTGCGTGATGTACTTTGATCCATGTCTGTCATTTTAGATCGTATTTAATTGTCATGTCGGTAAACGAACCCGTGTATATGAAAGACCACACATGCAATTAAATAATTCAACCACACATGCAATCACATAATTCACGAGAAACTGCTCTTGACTCGTCATACGAGGCCGTACACGAAAACGAGAGCAATCTCTCAATTACAAAAGTAAACACATATGGTAAAAATAATACACTGATTATTTTGTTTCAGCTTTAATACACCAAGACATTTAAATTAACAAAACATCTCTAAATGTACGTAACAACGGCACAATGATATCTTTCAAATCGTTATTCAGAACCGATTCGTGACTGTCGTTCAATTTAGTTTCATTTTCTCGGTTGAGTGTGTATAGATTTGTTTTACGACGTCGTTCGATGATCCTGTTGACGCACTCTATCGTTTTAACGACAACGGGATGATCGTTTCGAAAGATGCAATTGTTCGTGTCCGATGTTCTGTCGATGACGAATGCTTTGAGATCGATTCTAGCAGAGAAAATCATCCACGTGATAACCAGACGCGTCACACAGTCTCGTGTCTGAGCGGGAAAGTAAAGTTCACACTTGATGAAAGTTAAATTTTTTATGCTTATGTTGAATCGGATCCTATCGTTCACTTCAACGTGTTTGTTAAACGCTCGTAACTTGATGTAGTCGGATTGAAAATTTGAAAACGTCTGTTCGGTAATCGAGGGGGAAGGGAGAATTAATGTTTTGTCGGCGGTGTCTGAAGTAGGAACGTCGCGGCGTTTTAAATGTTTACGGTTCGAGGAACGCTTCATTCCTGTCGTCATGAGGATGCTCATTAATTCTTCGGTGTTCAAAACATTGAAGTCTGTTTCGCCATCTGCTAGGGTGTTCGTCTCTATCACCGGTAGCGAAGATGTCGTGGTGGTGGTGGCTACCTTCGATTTCTTCTTGGTGGGTTTCCTCTTCGTGCCTGCTGCAGCGCCGCTGCTGTTGTTAACGTCCAATCCGTCCTGCTCTGCGTCGATCAACACCTGGACATCAAAGTGGATTTCAGTTGGAATTCTAATTGTCAGATCAAGATCGTAAGGTTACTTAATATTTGCTGGACGTGACAGATTTCCAATTGATAGTTAAGTCTAAAATATTGCTCGTTTTCACGAGGTATATTGCATGTACCTCGTGAAAACGAGCAATATTTTAGACTTAACTATCAATTGGAAATCTGTCACGTCCAGCAAATATTAAGTATAGATAGACAATTCGAGTTAATTTTGAAAAATAATTTAATTCCAATGTACGTTAATTAGATTTAAAAAAGCAATGGCAGAACGAAGGAGATGTTTTATTTTAAATTAGTTAATTAATCTGAACTGAAGGTCCTGAATTTTAGTTAATCTGAACTGAAGGTCCTCTGAATCAATCTGAACTGAAGGTACTGAATTTGAATGTGTCACACACTACAGAGTTCAGAATCGTATCTTAACTATATTCTGTTCTATCTAAATCTGTTCGCAGCAACTCTCTAGTTGTGTGTGACATTTGCATGGGTCTCTCTTCGCACATGCAAATGTAAGTTAAGACTTCTTCTTTGTTGAAGAACTCTTGGATGTGTACTAATTTTTAAGATGTAATTTTTAAGATGTTGATAACGGTTGCAAGAACATCAACGTTGCCGCCACAGCAGACAAATCAGACAAGAATTCGTCGGGCCAGTATCTGACGGAGTGTTTTACAACAGGATACGGAATATATCCATTTTCAATCAGTCTATTTCAACACTACAAAGAAAACCTAAAACTATTACTGAAGTACAAAACGACCATATCCGAACTCCAGAAGAAAACGTTAAGGTAGGCTGCTGCGTTTGGCGTCAGCAGCAGCAGCAAGCGTATGCCGTAGGCCAAGACACACCCACTTTTTGTTTTATTTCTTAGAAAAGACATTTTGAAACCAGTTTTGTATTTTTTAATCGTGTGTCTAACGATGCCAGGCATCTGTCGTATCACCAATAAAAGAAAGAAGGTACGCTGTCCGTCCAGACACTCGACTCGGTGTGTTGGCGAGCGAGCATACTTGGGCTCCTGACTCGACTATCCTGAAGTCCAGTCGTTGAAGAGGAGAAGTGACGAGTGACGTTGTCGTGACTTAGAGTGACTTTGTCGTGAAGAAAAGATTGAACAGTGAGGAGTGACTGAGCAGTGAGCAGAGTGACATCGTGATGAAAATGGGTGGGATCTTTCAACTGTTGCTGATGTTGCTGCTCGCCATAATCACGATCCAGTACCCTGACAGCAGCGGTGTATCGTGGTACTCATCGGACGTTCATCCATCCATCACCTTTTCGAGAAATGGCAAAATGTTGGGATGGACGATCTTCACACCAGTTGGATTTCCGAATAACGCCTTCGACGAATGTGAGAAGCTACTTTACTTCTCGAGTAACAGTCATCACTTCACCGATGACTATCCAGAATTTGTTCCTATGACCTGGGAGATCAATTCGTGCAACTGTAAAGGTTCATAGAAACTCCGATTGATTTAGAAACTCAGATTAATCCTCCTCCGATTAACCCTCCTCCTCCGCATACTTCTCCTTCGTTAGAAGCTCCTTCAACGAGTTATCTAACAACTACACCAACACCACCAACTCCCAGTGTTGCATGCTTATTCCTCAGACTTTTCTGACTTGTCACTTTGTCTCAGAGAATGCTGCAGATGTTGTGTGAATATGAGACTTTGTGTCAGTGGTAAACGTATTCTGAATACTATACGTGTTGTTGCATGACTTAAACCCTCAAGAGTTGCAGATGGTGGTGAATGCGAGACTTTGTGTCAGCTGTAGACGGATTCTGAATACTATTGTGTGACCTGCGTGATTCTGAATACAAATCTTACTTTGTCTCAGAGTTGGATCAAATGCGTTGCAGATGTTGCTAGTTGTGTGAATGCGAGACTTTATGTCAGCAGTAGACTGATTCTGAATACTATACGAGTGTTGCATGCTTATTCCCTCAGACTTTTCTGACTTGTCACTTTACCAATTTTGAGACGTTGGTGAATGCGTGACTTTGTCTGCAATGTAGACCAATTCTGAGACGTTGGTGAATGCGTGACCTCGTCTGTAAATGTGAATGCGTGACTTCGGCCAGTTTGATAAGAACGATGAAGCATTAGAATCCTGTAAACAAAAACTGGATAAGTGCCAGAGTGAGTTAGACGCTAAAATTAATGAAATAAGTTTATTTAGTCAAGAGTTAGCCGATTCTACAAAGAAGCACATGGATGAATTACAAAATCAACAAACTAAACACGAAGAAGAAAAATCTGAATTAAGGAAAGAAATTGAAAAGTCATCTGCCAAAGTACAACAAATAATGACGATATACAAAGATGTAGATAAGAAATTCTTAGAAGTTAATGCAAATATACGAAAGATAATCCAAGAGAAAGACCGACTGAACGCAGAGAGCTTCCTGACAGCGACGACGAGGCCACCACTACAGACGAGGGAGGAGATATAGAAGAGGAGTATGGTCCGCAGCCCTTTTCACAAGGTGAGCTTAATGATCTGGTTCGGGATCTCAGCTTGTCGAAGACTTCCTCCGAGCTGTTGGTCTCTAGACTCAAAGAGAAAAATCTACTTGGCGAGGACGCGCGTATCACTTTCTTTCGTAGAAGGCATGAGGACTACATGGGCTACTTCTGCCAGGAGGAAGACCTCGTGTACTGCCGAGATGTCGCCGGTCTTTTTGTTAAACTCGGCGCTTCTCAATACGATCCGAGAGATTGGCGACTCTTCATTGACAGCTGCAAGCGCTCTTTGAAGTGTGTGCTCCTCCACAACGGGAACCAGTTCTCCTCAATCCCTCTTGCGCACTCCACAACTCTCGAAGAGAACTATGAAGCAGTGAAGTACGTGCTCGACAAAATCCAATATGAGCAGCACCAATGGATCATCTGCGTCGACCTCAAGATGGTGAACTTTCTACTTGGTCAGCAGTCCGGGTTCACAAAGTACCCATGCTTTATATGTATGTGGGACAGTCGAGACAGAGCCCAGCACTATGTAAAGAAAGAGTGGCCGGCGCGAGAGCAGTTAGTACCTGGGGCGAGAAACATCATAAACGAACCTCTTGTTGACCGGGAGAAGATATTGATCCCACCGCTGCACATGAAGCTTGGGTTAATGAAACAGTTCACGCGCGCTTTGGACAAGGATGTGAGGTGCTTCAACTACCTGTGCCGAGCCTTTCCTCGACTGACCATTGAGAAGCTGAAGGCCGGCATTTTCGATGGCCCACAGATACGGTAGCTCATCAACGACACAGAGTCCCAAAACTCCATGAACACGCTAGAGTGCGCCGCCTGGAAATCGTTTGTGGAGGTGGTGAACAACTTCCTGGGGAACACGAAGGCAGCAAACCACGCCAGACTCATCAGCAGCATGATAGAGGCTTTTCAAAAACTCGGGTGTTTGATGAGTATAAAGATGCACTTCCTATTCTCACACATGGAGAAGTTTCCTGAAAACCTTGGGGCGATGAGCGACGAGCAGGGAGAAAGGTTCCATCAGGACATGCGCCAAATGGAGGAGAGGTACCAGGGGAGGTGGGATGCAGTCATGCTGGCGGACTACTGCTGGTCGCTGAAGAGAGACAACCCAGCAGCTGCTCACGCACGGGAATCGAAGAAACGCCGATTTATGCCGTGAACTCTGAAATTTTGTGTCACGTAACGTTTATTTAGAAGTATTATATGCTTATCAAATTTGATGGAGTAAATAAAAACTGAATGAATTTGGATACGTTGACATTTATTTCTTGAGGAAAACGAAAAAAATCGTCAGGGTTTCTCAGCTGATGATACGCAGAAATTTGTTTTTTTACGAAAAATCGATTATAAAAAAAATTCTGTAGCGAAAAATCTTGACCTGATTGAGCAAAACCAAGGTCATTTTCGGACTCAGAGCATCAAAATTAGTCTAATTCAGCTGGAAAACCCTGGACGATTTTCAAAAAATATTTTTTTGTTACCCAGTGTTATTGTTCCTCGATTTTGACTAAGTATAAAAATGACGTGAATTGGAAAATAATTTGCTAGTACATTTGTTAAATAATGTAATGTACATTTGTTAAAAATAAAACAATGTAAATTTTTTTTAGTTTTTTTAATGTATATATTACATAAATATACGTCCTCATAGAAGACAAATATTAAGATCTTTGCAAATCGCTAAACTACAAATCTTATCCTATTGAGTATTGAAGATGGCTGCACATGTCTTACACTATTCGAGGCATATATGTTGGAGCCATACGTAAAAAATGTAATGGCTTACATAAACTTACATACACACGTATACATGGCAAATTGAAAAATCTACAAACTAACCGGCCAGTTTGAAAAGAACGATGAAGCATTAGAATCCTGTAAACAAAAACTGGATAAGTGCCAGAGTGAGTTAGACGCTAAAATTAATGAAATAAGTTTATTTAGTCAAGAGTTAGCCGATTCTACACAGAAGCACATGGATGAATTACAAAATCAACAAACTAAACACGAAGAAGAAAAATCTGAATTAAGGAAAGAAATTGAAAAGTCATCTGCCAAAGTACAACAAATAATGACGATATACAATGATGTAGATAAGAAATTCTTAGAAGTTAATGCAAATATACGAAAGATAATCCAAGAGAAAGACCGACTGAACGCAGAATTATCTGAAAATAAAAACAAGATCGATCTTATGCAAAATGAATACGAACAACTCCAACAACGTAATAACGAATTAGATACAGAGAATGATCAATTCAAACAAGAGTTGACTCAAAATAAAACTCTACTCCTACAAGAGACACAAACGAGAGATGGACTCCAGCAAGATGTCACTCGCCTCCAGCAAGAGAAAACTGCTCTCGAAACCCAACTGAGTGAAAAGAGTAATGACATCGATATTACTGAAAAAAAAAGAAGACGAAATTATACGGTTGAACAAACAAATTGAGGATATGACCACAGAGAACAAATCCTCCCAGGAAATACTAGCAGCTGAAACCGCACGTGCAAATGCATTGCAAGTAACTAACCTGACGTTATCAAGCTCTAACGAAGAATTGAATAAGATTGCGAAAACCGTGATTGACAAAGATTCCGAAATCAACCGGTTAAAAGACCAAATTAATGAAAACAGGAAAAATATCGAAGAGTCTAACCAAAATACCGAAACGCAAACACCAGAGATTGCACGGCTGACCCAAGAAATTAACGATCTGATCGCAGAGAAAGAAATATCAACACAATTGATAACAGAATTGAAGGACTTTCAAGAAGAGATGAGAAAGACCGAAACATTGAATCAGGACCTTATCCAAAAGCATCAGGACGTTATCCAAAAGCAAAAAGAAGATATTGAACTGTTAAACCAACAAATTCAGAATATGATCATAGAGAACGAATCCTCCAAGGAGATAATCACGAAGTCACGCATTCACCAACGTCTCAGAATCGGTCTTCATTACAGACGAAGTCACGCATTCACATTTACAGACGAAGTCACGCATTCACCAACGTCTCAGAATTGGTCTACATTTGTAAGCAAATGATAAATGATAAAAATGATAACTAGCTGCAATTTAGAAACAACTCGTTTCCAAACCTTATAACTAACTTAAAAATCTAGAGCCAGGAGAAACAACGGTTTCAAAGCAAACTTAAAAACTATGCAATGAAACAACTCGTTTCAAAGCAATTTAAAACTATGCAATGAAACAACTCGTTTCATTGCCTGCACACGCACGTCCAATCGAGAACTATTCTTAATGTCAACCATCACAAATATTGCAGACAAAGTCACACATTCACCAATGTCGCAGAAGCGGTCTACATTGCGCATTCACCAACGTCTCAGAATTGGTCTATATTGCAGACAAAGTCACGCATTCACCAACGTCTCAGAATTGGTCTACATTGCAGACAAAGTCACGCATTCACCAATGTCTCAGAATCGGTCTACATTGCAGACAAAGTCACGCATTCACCAATGAAATTTGTCTACAGTGTATTTCATTTACACTCTAAGGGGTACTATTTATTTATTTATTTTTTTTTTTTTTACATTGCAGACTATTGCGCCGGTAGGCTTCTTCCCGGTGGATCCTGATGGTCGGTCCAAGGCTTCTTTCCGGTAGGTCCTGATGGTCGGCCCAGCCCGTTCTGGCGCAGGCGAGTGTTTATAGTGGCGCCATCTTGCATTGGCTCATGCTGCCCTCCCAGAGCTCATCTTTGATCCTAGAATCTAGAGTCCGGGTTGATAGGTGGTCTTCTGGACAGCATGTGGGTAGTTTTAAGCCACTCGGCGGCGGCTGAAATAACCCAGCTTGGTGGCACCGGGCGGGGATTGAGCTTGCGTCTCAGAATCGGTCGATATATAAGACAAAGTCAACCATTCGTGTGCTTTTCAGGGGGTACTATTATAAATTCATTTGAACTCTTGCCTATGAATATTTGAAGATAAGATGTTTTATTTTGAGTCAACTCTTGTTTGAATTGATCATTCTCTGTATCTAATTCGTTATTACGTTGTTGGAGTTGGTCGTATTCATTTTGCATAAGATCGATCTTGTTTTTATTTTCAGATAATTCTGCGTTCAGTCGGTCTTTCTCTTGGATTATCTTTCGTATATTTGCATTAACTTCTAAGAATTTCGTATCTACATCTTTGTATATCGTCATTATTTGTTGTACTTTGGCAGATGACTTTTCAATTTCTTTCCTTAATTCAGATTTTTCTTCTTCGTGTTTAGTTTGTTGATTTTGTAATTCATCCATATGCTTCTTTGTAGAATCGGCTAACTCTTGACTAAATAAACTTATTTCATTAATTTTAGCGTCTTGAGAGGTGTAAGCAATGCAACCAAGTGAGAAGATAAGATTCATTTCGGGTTATGTACATACTCTCGTGAGCATAGCTTACCTACCTGTACAACTAATTGAGAAGATAAGATTCAGAATAGAGTTAAGCAGTAGGCTGTGAGGTGTAGCAAGTGTTGAACTCTTACCTACCTCCGCCACTCTGAACTCTCGTGAGCATAGCTTACCTACCTCTGTAGTAGATGTGGCTGAGAGGTGTAAGCAATGCAACCAAGTGAGAAGATAAGATTAATTTCGGGTTATGTACATGAATCTCGGGTTATGTACATATAGTAGATTTTCAGTTGACTGTTGAAACAAAGTCACACATTTACTTAGAGTTAAGATGTAGTAGATGTGGAGATGTAGTAGACTGTGAGGTGTAAGAAGACGATGTCGTGACATGTCGACAACTAACAAGACGAATTGCTAGAGTTCAGATGTTATGGGTGTAACAAGACGAATTGCACATCAGAGTACCTGACTGCTGCTAGTGAATGTGTGACTTTGTCTCATCTGTTCGTTAGCAAAAAGATGTCGTGCCCATCCGAGCAACTGACTGCTGCTACATGTCGATAACTGCACAATTGATGTCGAGATCAATGTTGGATCCCAAAATAGAGTTAAGATGTAATACTCTTTCCTACCTCTAGAGTTAAGATGTAATAAATGTGGCTGAAAGTGTGGCTGTGAGGTGTAACAATTGCACATCCGAGCGGCTGTGAGGAGTAACAATTGCACATCCGAGCACCTGACCCCTGCTATTGAATGTGTGACTTTGCTTTGACGGTCAACTGAACTCATGGATTCAGAATAGAGTTAAGATTTGATTTGAGATGATAAATTGTAACAGGAAGGCGAATTGCACATCTGAGCACTTGACTGCTTGACGCATGTGTTGATCTTTCTTGGAAGCGGAAGTATACACAAAATTCAGAAATCTGCAATTTGACATTACTGGAGAACCTACTGCTGACGATATTAGGAATAGAGTAATAAAAATAAAAAACAACGGAAAAAGCGTGTATATCAACGGCGGGATTGACATTTCGAACAACCTGCCTAATAACTCTGAAGATAAGACACAATTGCCTTTTCTCGATGTTCGATTCAGTAGTGTGATGAACAATAATTTTATATGGAGTATGTCTGGGCCAGAAATGTCTAGTGAAGTCTACGAAAATTACATGTTAGCGTTCCCCAAAAAAACAGTGAATCAAATCAACAAAGGAGACAAAAAGAATCGGTCGGTCCTGTCTCGAAAGTTTAATACGGTTCGTGGAAATAACAGCGAAAGAATTGAATTGCCTTGGAGTAGTCACTGAGATTCGAGATTCGGTCGTGACCGACTACCGCACAGTCAATTCCAAGATGGATCAAATCAACATCAACGAAAATATTTTGTTGTTCAATAATAATAAATTTTACGAACACATTACCAAAATCGACAGTCTTTTTATCTGTCCTTCAGATGTCTTGGAACGGTATCATCGCCGTTGTACAGAAGAATGGAAGAGATGTTTTACCAGACTGGTCAACAACGGTAATTTCGAACAGTTCTACAGAGCCGTTGCCAATATTAAATCCACAGCCACAACAGTCGGTATGACCGTAAGAACAGACACCGACTCTTTCTTCACTTGTTTTGACAAATCGGGATTCGATTGCTTCAACCTGTTCAACAGTCATCAAGTGTCTTTTGAAATTCACAACGACACCGATCTGCTTCTCTTCCTAGCTGTTTTCTTGAAACGAAATCGTCAGATGTTGGACCCCACTCGAGCTAGCGTTCACCTCGTGCTATCTCTTACTTGATCTCAAAATATCAAGATCCCAAAATAGAGTTAAGATGTAATACTCTTTCCTACCTCTAGAGTTAAGATGTAATAGATGTGGCTGAGTAAACGACAACGACAAGTGAATTTATATATTGAGGAGATTATGTGACACTGCACACTGAGATTATGATCTCCTATTCATAAGCTGTTGGTGTTGGATACGTCACGTTAGCTTTGTCATGTGAGTCGACGGTCCTGACCAATTCTGAGACGTTGGTGAATGCGTGACTTTGTCTGCAATGTAGACCAATTCTGAGACGTTGGTGAATGCGTGACTTCGTCTGTAAATGTGAATGCGTGACTTCGTCTGTAATGTAGACCGAACTTAATTTGAGTCGAACTTAATTTGGACTCACGCCTAGACTCTATTTTTATTGGTGGTTCACAACGCGGTGTTCAAGTTAATATTTTTGATGATCTTAAATAGCGTTACGCCGAAGACCGTATTTTTATCAACTGTAATTTAGTTTAAAAAGGGGTCTAACTTAGATCGATCCGAATTTATTTTGGATAGAATTTGAGGTGACTCGATAGATACGCCTTGTACGGATACCGCCATGTGCAGCTACATCTTTAATCTGGTAATATTTCGTAAAGAATCCTACCATTCTCCTCCTCTTTTTGTTTTTAAAGTCGATTTTGTAAATCCAAAACACGCACATTTACACACCTGTTCTGCACACAAGACGGAATAAAAAGTAATGTGACCAGCCGGTATTGTTGAAGACCTACAAATAAATTAGGAAAAAGCAAGAGAGCCAAACACCCGAAGAATCACTCTAACACCCGAGGAATCACTCTGCCGTCTGCGACGAATTCTAAATATTTATCTGGTTAAAGTTAATCGATGATGGCAGCTTTGACAATTAGACGAGCCAACAAAAAAGGGCGCCGTCGGAAGACCGAGGGTAAGACAGATGCCACCGGGAAGAAGAGGCGACGCGCTAAGCGCCTCGACTTATGCAAGATGTAGAGATACATGTCTTGTGTAGAGTTGCATTGACGATTGTCTGGAATCTGTTGACGACAAGGAAGTATTAGCTTACAATTGCATGCGCGCAGAGAGACCCATGCCAATGTCACACACAACTAGAGAGTTGCTGCGAACAGATTCAGATAGAACAGAATATAGATAAGATACGATTCTGAACTCAACTTTTATCTTTCTCTTTCTACTGCAGTCTGTGATGAGTTCTTCGAATTTCTTCATGAGTGCCAAGCACCTACAAGAAGTTAGTGACATTTATGCTGTGGAAATAACGACAACCCTCTCGTTAACGTTTTTAGTATCGCTCACGAAGTAAATATTGTCCCGCGGTTTGTGTACATATAACGCAGAGTGGGTCTTGACAGGGTATTCGTTGTTATTTCCACGAACCGTATTAAACTTTCGAGTCAGGACCGACCGATTCTTTTTGTCTCCTTTGTTGATTTGATTCACTGTTTTTTTTGGGAACGCTAACATGTAATTTTCGTAGACTTCGCTAAACATTTCTGGCCCAGACATACTCCATATAAAATTATTGTTCTCGCCAAGAGAAATGTGAAAATGTTTAAGGTGCCTAGCGGTTCCAGTGTTACACACTCTGTCTTCCTGATTGAATCGGAAAGAAATGAACAAGAGGAAGATGCACTATTATCGATAAAACCAGATTCAATATTTTTCAAAAGATTCTACTTCGAATTCAAAGAAATGTTAGACCAACTGACTAGAAACAAAGTGTACAACATAGTCAGTTACCTGCAACGCGAATTTGCCGTGTCGGGTTTCGAGCACAGCGAAAGGTACATGTTTAACATCGATCACGATTTTCTGCTTGGTGTAGGACTCTCTTTCGATCATTTCTACAATGTCTGGAATAGGCAATTTGTCCCCAACGACGACACGAAACTGCAGCAGTTTTACTTTGGAATCTTCTACATGGATGGGACGCATCTGATACACATCAAACAGACCGACTACTTCTTCAAGATCTTCAACATACAGCGAAGGTTCTACAAAAACAAGAGAGACAAGAGATGTATTCTGGCATCAAATAAAGTAAATTTGCATAAAAATATATATACAAAACACATATTAAATAATGTAAATGCGTACATAAAATAACCTAAATTTGAATAAAACTATATACAAAAATACACATAAATAATTAAAATTTGTATGAAAAGAAATACAAAAAATACACATAAAATTAGGAAAATTTGTTTTGAAATACATATACAAAATACACATCAAATAATGTAAATTTGAATGAAAATATATCAACAAATACACTTAAAATAACGTAAATTTGTATAAAATATATATGCAAGATACACATTAAATAATGTAAATGTGTATAAAAAAATATATACAAAAAAAAAATAGAATAATGTAAAATCGTTATGAATTTTGGCAAATAACAACGCTGAACGAATCTGGTATTATTTTTTAAATGATCCAAAAAATCATTCAGATTTTTAAACTTTCTAGTGATGAGATATCCTGGCGTGTCTGCAATTCTTTTAATAAGCATTATTTTTTTGTTATCTGTAATTCTTTTAATCTTGGTATTGCACCGGGAGGTTGAATTTGCTGCTTGCGGGAAATTACGCAACGTCGCCGCCGTATCAGAAGACGACGGGTGGTTGGGGTAATTCTGGAAAAAAAAAAGACTGGTAGGTACAGGGACAGTGAGTTTTAGATGCATCCCATACTATGTTGTCTTCCGTATAAATCACAATTAATTTGAACGAACTAGTTATGGTTCTATCAACTGCAGTCGAAATGACATTGTCAACACCGTAGTTATTTTTTAAGTATCTGTCACCGTTATCATCAACGATATTTGCTTCTACAGTTATGAATTTCCAAGAACTGATAGCGATTCCGAAAACTTTAGAACGTGAAATGTTAAAAGTAATGAATACACGATGCAAATACACACATTGCAAATACACACAGTACTGCAAATACACACAGTGCAAATACACACAGTGTAAATACAAACAGTGCAAATACACACAGTGCAAATACACACAGTGTAAATACAAACAGTGCAAATACACACAGTGCAAATACACACAGTGCAAATGTGAGAGCGACCAATAGTTTAGACTGCCCTACGCCAATTGAATCTGTCACGTCCGGCAAATACAAAGTGTTGAATAGACTCTTCGAATTTGTAGAGCAATGTTAAGAGCGAAGAGTCAAACATGTTTCGTCTTTCCGTTATCGTTGAGCTGTATGGCCTGTAGGGAACCTGTTACGAAATTTTCGTTGTGTTCGTGTCCGTCATCCAGATGTGATTGGGATCGACGAAACCAAGTGTTTGTATGTATACGACACGCAGTTGTTTCAATTTTTAAAGCAGCTGTGAATTGTAAAACTTGTGGTCATTTACACTGTTTCACTATCCGTCAGAGAAATGAGTATTACGTTTTAATTAACCGTTTAAAAAGTTAATTAATTCGTCGTCTTCACTTCACTGGCCGATAGTCAATTAATTCGTCGTCTTCACTTCACTGGCCGATAGTCGTCAGTGTTGTTGAATCTTTGGCGAAAGAGATTCGTAAACATTGTATTATGTAACGAATGTCTATATCTCACATGTATCTCTTATGTGTGTTAAATAAAAATTATAAATGTGTACCCAAGTGTATTCAAATCCTTGTGACCCAAAAGTATTCACACATGCTAGAAACACTCAGTCTACTGCTGACATAAAGTCTCGCATTCACACAACTAGCAACATCTGCAACGCATTTGATCCAACTCTGAGACAAAGTAAGATTTGTATTCAGAATCACGCAGGTCACACAATAGTATTCAGAATGCGTCTACAGCTGACACAAAGTCTCGTATTCACCACCAACTCTTGAGAGTTTAAGTCATGCAACAACACGTATAGTATTCAGAATACGTTTACCACTGACACACAGTATCATATTCACACAACATCTGCAGCATTCTCTGAGACAAAGTGACAAGTCAGAAAAGTCTGAGGATTTCTCATAACGAAGATGAAAATAAAAAAATAATAGTTTTGGTCAAAAACATCGAAGAGTTTATGAAGGCATGGAAGGCATCGATCGGCGATGATAACTCTGATAAAAAAAACGATGACAGAACTATATTTCAACGAAGCCGTAGACGCGGTTCAGAATATTTATTTCTCTTTTTCTAGCAACGTTTCCTTTTACAAATCAACGGTGAGGAGTCTCAAAAATTTGAAGGAGTGTGTCAACACTTGTATGCTCATGTTAAAAGTCAACGCAGCAGAGCGGATACTTGCGAGCATACTCTTCAAATTACAGCAGCGAGAAGAAAGTCTCTCTCTTAGTAAAGAGACGTCGACCTATTTTCGGCGATACTTCACCTTTTCTAAAATTCAAAGAACGTAAAAACGGAGCTAGCCAGGCATGCCTTGCATTTTACTTGTTGAATTTTTCAATGGCGTTGTACGACGTCATCATGATGTTGAACGAAGGTCAAACCTATCACACACTCTTAACGTCTATAATAGACCGATTAATCGCACCTTTCGGTTACGATTATCAAACCCCGCTCAGGAAGTGAGGTTTAACAAGACGAATTGCACATACTTGACTGCTGCTAGTGAATGTGCGACTTTGTCTCAATTGTCAACAGAACTCTTTTCCGCTACCACATAAGAGTTGTACTCTTATTGCTGCTACACCTGGAGTGTTGTCAGAATAGAGTTAAGATGTAATAAATGTGGCTGTGAGGTAAGATGTAATAGATGTGGGTAACAAGACGACACATCCGAGTACCTGTCAACTGAACTCTTGTGATACCTGTAGTGAATGTGTGACTTTGTCTCGACGGTCAACTGAACTCAAGTGTTAAACTCTTATGAACTCAAGTGTTGAACTCAAGTGTTAGATTCAGATGTAACAGATGTGGCTGTTAGGTGTAAGAAGACGAATTGCATAGTGAACGTGTGAGTCAACTGAATTCAAGTGTTAAACTCTTACCTACCTCCGCAGATGTTTAAGATAGAGAGTTGAGAGTTAAGATATGTATTCCTAAGTCTGATTTGTTGCCACTTCATAACTGTAAATGTGATTGTCGCCCATGGGTGTAATAAATTTTATCAAACCAAATCAACTCTGTTTTTGTGAACACCAGCTCTTTCCTAAATAAGTGAATGTGCGACTTGTCTCGACAAGTGAATGTGCGAGGCGGGCGTCTGATTCCGCTAACAACATCGACAGTGGTGTGTCTACATGTGTACCAAACAACTAGACGAACTCTTCAAAATCAGACGCCCTGTACGACAAGGCCTCACATTCACCCCAACATATTCTGACCAACAGATTCTGAAGTGTCAAAGCGGACGCTGGCTCAGAGCGTATATCTGTACATGAAGAAAGAACTGCGGAACCGGTTGAGAGCGAGTGGGATCACATGCGAGGAGAGTTCTCTCGGCGCTGCTAGGAAATCGGTGGCTCAACATTTGGCCGTCGATCAAATAACCCACGAGGCTCTGGACAACGGGTTGTGCATAGCCAGGGGACAGTTGATCGAAAACAGCTTTTTACTGAAGTCTCTGGGTAGCGGTCATAAAGATGTCAAGATTATTGCCCTGTCCACTATGCTGTCTCAACGTCTCAGGAATTTAAGGATGCTCTTGGCCATGTATTGATCAATAAAAAAAAAAATCCAATAAAAAAATCTCAATTGTCCTTTTTGTTTTAATCAGTCACACAAGGATACTATCGGTTATAAATTAAAATGATAATATGATTCTTAGGATAAAGAACACTATAGAACTAAATTATGTTTGGTTTAATCCTGTTTTTTCCTTTAATCGTTGTCGTACTCTTCGCTGTACTGCACCTAACGCAAAACAGTCAACGCAGACACGGCTTGGCATTTTGGGATGAGATAAACGACGACGACGCTTTGGAACCGGACGCGGAGTGGATATAGGTTCGCGCAACCATCCAATCAATATGACTGCCGTCGGCACGACACACGCCCTCAACAACTGGGTGTACGGTCAGAAGAACTGTTCGAAGGTAGGTCAGAGTTGCGAGTTCGATCACGAATGCGACGCTATCTGTCAGACGATTTTCTCCGAAGACGAACTAGACATCACTCAATACGTGTGCAACAAATTCAGCATGCGATGCTCTCCCGTGACTGTGACTCACCGGTCGTACACCATGGCGATGCACGATCACGAGCGCCTCATCGCCTCGAGTAAGAACACAAACATGCCCGACAGTTTTTTGTGGTTCCTCAATCACAACAACGGAAAGTCGTTCATGAGAAAGCGCGCTGCATTCTACGACAAACTGAGCGTGCTACTGGGGAAGATTGACATGGTGCAGGCGGGCGGCTTGGCGTTGAAGATCCAAGAAATGAATCAACGACCTCGCGCTCTACTGCGAGAAAGAATAGACAGACACTTGGACAAGAACACGGAATTGACCCCCGCTGAAACGTCAAAGATAGAAGGGTGGTTCGCCAGCTTACAGCTCACAGGAGAGAGTTCTGATCTCTTTACCAAACCTCTGTCGTTCGATCATCTAAAGTTGTATGCAACTGACATCTCTCGATGTATCACAGCGAAAACAAAGATGAAGACGGCGACGACGAAGAAGATGACGACGACGACGACAGCGATTCTGATTTTAATCCTGACTCTATCTCAATAGCACTTTGCAAGAGGACTCAGACCGGGTCTTCGGCGACACCACCGCCGATTAAACGCATAAGACGTCATTATGGACCGACGCCTTCGTGCAACAGTAGCAGATTCGGTGATGAAAGCAGTACCATTGTCAACAGAAGCAGCAGCGGGCTCAGCAGCGATGACGACGGCAGCGGTAGCGTTAGCAGCAGCAGCACCGCTAATGTTGAAATCGATTCTTGAAATTTAAATCGATTAATTTTGAAACAAACCGAAAATTGAAAATCTGTTTTGATACAAAAATAGACGTTTAACGATATTTCATTGATCGACGTTAATGCACTAATCACCTGCGCGCCTGTGTAGTGATTAACGAAGAGAAATGACGACGAGGTGCTTAACGAATTTTTCATTGAGATTTCAAAGGAATTTATAATTTTGAATCCGAACTATAAAACTAAGTTCTATTCACCTCCATGAATATCATAAACCGTAATACGGTCAATCCAGAAAATGGAAAAACGAATAAAAGTTGTTCTTACGGAGTTGCAAACCATAAATGGCGAGTCCAGAAAATGGAAAAAAAAAATAAACGTTACCGTAATCAACAGTTGAATTCAAAATGGCAAAATCCAGACAATGTAAAAAAATAATTAAATTCATCAACATTTGAATTCACAATTAGGTCAAAACCTGATGTGATATCATTTGACTCAAAAATGGTCAGAATCCAGACAATAGAAAAATGAATTATTAAAGACCGAAACCCAAACAGCAGAGATTGCACGGCTGACCCAAGAAATTAACGATCTGATCGCAGAGAAAGAAAGATCAACACAATTGATAACAGAATTGAAGGACTTTCAAGAAGAGATGAAAAAGACCGAAACATTGAATCAGGACCTTATCCAAAAGCATCAGGACGTTATCCAAAAGCAAACTGACAGAGAGTAACAAGGTAGTCGCTCCCCGAAAAAAAATAAAGAAAAAAATGAATCTGATGTCAGAGGTGGCCGTGTGCATCTTGTGTGCCACTAACCCAGTGAACGTGATCTTCCAACCTTGCACTCACGGGTGTTGTTGCATGTCGTGCGCCCGATCCGTGTCCACGTGTCCGAAGTGCTGCAAGGACATTTTCCTAAAACAATCCATCGCCTCGTCCTCGCTTATACGCAACAACACGAACATGCCTTCACCGCTCCCTTGCCCTAGCTCTGTCATCTAACAACTCATGTTATCGATCACGAAGTAAATATTGTCCCGCGGTTTGTGTACAAATAACGCAGAGCGGGTCTTGACAAGGTATTCGTTATACGCATCAACAAACCTACAGATTACATAGTGTGCACTCCCTGCGAGTGCTTTTGCTGTTGATGTTTGGTGAGTCATTGCATTTTTTAAATGTAATTTTCGTAGACTTCGCTAGACATTTCTGGCCCAGACATACTCCATATAAAATTATTGTTCATCACAGTACTGAATCGAACATCGAGAAAAGGCAATTGTGTCTTATCTTCAGAGTTATTAGGCAGGTTGTTCGAAATGTCAATCCCGCCGTTGATATACACGCTTTTTCCGTTTTTTTTTTTTTATTACTCTATTCCTAATATCGTCAGCAGTAGGTTCTCCAGTAACGTCAAATTGCAGATTTCAGAATTTTGTGTATACTTCCGCTTCCAAGAAAGATTTGTTGTCTGCGTTGACTGTTTTGCGTTAGGTGCAGTACAGCGAAGAGTACGACAACGATTAAAGTAAAAAACAGGATTAAACCAAACATAATTGATGTCCATTGTACTAATACAATACATTTAACAGCGGCGAAGCAGCAGCAGCAGCAGCAGCAGCGGTCGACCCTCCTAACGGTCAAGGACCGAAGGATATTCCGATTTCTGATATCATGTGTTTTCTCAAAAACGATTTCGAGAAGATTGTGAAATGTCTACTATGTCGTTTAATGATAGTGGTGAGCGGAAAGGAATTGGATATCATTGCAAACCTTTCTCAAGAAATAACCAAAATTATGGTCGCAATCTGCCATGTATACGTGTATGTAAGTTTATGTAAGCCATTACATTTTGTTCGTTTGGTTCCAACATATATGCCTCGAATAGTGTAAGACATGTGCAGCCATCTTCAATACTCAATAGGATAAGATTTGTAGTTTAGCGATCTGCAAAGATCTTAATATTTGTCTTCTATGAGGACGTATATTTATGTAATATTTACATTAAAAAAACAAAACAAAATTTACATGTTTTATTTTTAACAAACGTACATTACATTATTTAACAAATGTACATTACATAGTGTGCACTCCCTGCGAGTGCTTTTGCTGTTGATGTTTGGTGAGTCCTCTTACAGCTACAGATTCTTGGCGGCATCCGTTGTGCGTTATGGTCAGTCAGCTACAGATTCTGTGCTGGTGGCGAATTGGTGGTCAGTCCTCTTACACCTAAAGATTCTGTGTTGAGATTTAAATGATCAACACGATGAATGTCCATCACAATAGTGGGTACCGACTGGACCATTTCGGGATTCGCCTGCTTGTTGCGTTGCGTCCTGTTTGTTTTCTTGGACGGTTGTTGTTCCTGTTGCTGTGTCAACCCTGTTTCAACTTTGCTAGCAGAGTCTTCCTGAGTCTCGAATTCCATGTTTGTCTTTTGTTGTTATTCTTCTTGGTGGTAGTCTTTAACGCCGAATAAGAAGTTTAACATCGTGTGATGCTTGTCTTGCCTGGATTTACACCTACATGAAAGCGTCCAAATAACGCTCTGCGCGATCGACATATTCTGCATCTTCGTGTGTCAGTAAGTACCGGTTACCCATCAGCACACTGAGATTATGATCAAACGGATGTTCGTGTTTGTTATCGAATCGGTCACGATGGATACGATGCTTCTAACAAACGCATCTCTCGCTTGTGTATCTTTCATTGACAGAAGTTCTTCATAGACTATATTCTAGTTGTGTGTGACAGAAACTCTCTAGTTGAATGTGTCACACACTACAGAGTTCAGAATCGTATCTTAACTATATTCTGTTCTATCTGAATCTGTTCGCAGCAACTCTCTAGTTGTGTGTAACATTTGCATGGGTCTCTCTGCGCGCATGCATATGTAACGTCCTTGTCGTACAGTGCTAACAGATTCCAGACAATCGTCAAGACATGTATCTCTACATCTTGCATAAGTCGAGATGACCTGCACCAATACTATACATCTTGAATGTGTCACACACTACAGAGTTCAGAATCGTATCTTAACTATATTCTGTTCTATCTGAATCTGTTCGCAGCAACTCTCTAGTTGCAAAAATTCTTCAACTAGAGAACAACAAATTAGACTATATTCAGAAAAAGTTCAACACGATCTCGAAGGTACAACAAATTAGACTCTATTCAGAAAGAGTGTTGAACTCTTGCCTACCTGACTACTCTAGACTTTGTCATGTGAGTCTGTACACTCCGTTGTTAGGTAGGCAAGAGTTCTGGTGCAGGTCATCTTGTTGACGACGAGGAAGTCTTAACTTACAATTGCATGCGCGCAGAGAGACCCATGCAAATGTCACACACAACTAGAGAGTTGCTGCGAACAGATTCAGATAGAACAGAATATAGTTAAGATACGATTCTGAACTCTGTAGTGTGTGACACATTCAAGATGTGTAGTATTGGTGCTTGTCTGAAATCTGTTAGACTCTTCTACGACTCGTCGTTTGTCGAGATCCATTCTATCGATCCTCTGCCTGATCAAATCGAGGTTGGCGACACACATGCCTGTCTCGTCCTTTACGCAAGCCCGACGACGCGACGAGAAAGTGCCAAAGGCGAGGCGATGTCCTATATTTCATTCTCATCTCCTTCCGACGACACATTAGTCAAGTACGGTTTGACTGGCGAAACAATAGAATACAAAACCGATCATCTCATAGTACACTCAGCTTTGGTCATGTAATTTGTCATGTAATAAAATCTGAACGTTAATTATTGTTTTATTTGTCTTACTTATCTTAAAAATTTAAACATGTGGTGGTGTATGTGTGTTCTGCTGCTTGTGTGTCTGGTCAGCTAATCGACATCAGCGATATAACATTAGAAGAAGATTCCGTCGTACCCAGTGTCAAGAAGATACTGCAGTCTAAATTGGTTGCGAGGTAGGTAAGAGTTCAAAGCAGTCAAGTGCTCAGATATGCAATTCGCCTTCCTGTAATTGTTACACCTCACAGCCACATCTTAACTCTCAGCCACATGGCTGAACCACGGGAGTCTACTGTGTCAACGGACGTCAATAGAACGCTGCAAGATTTGACAAATGCTGTCAGGACAATTATTAATATCGTGTACGACAGTATTAATGTTGAAGTATTACTGTCCGACTTACTAAAGTACAATCCCGATCAGGATACAATGATCTTGATAGAGCAGTTGCGTACACAGCTGCGATCTGCATTCGATTCAGATGAAAGCAAAATTAACATTATAAGATCATACAACGTGCTGAAGCAAATATACGATTCTTTGGTAGAAAAAGATAGGTTGAGTCGATATTACAACCTGAAAATAAAATATAACAATATCAAAATTAAACAACTTCTCAACGCCATTAATCCTCATCTTAACAACAACAACAGAATTAAGAAACACTTGTTGGACAAATACAAAATTTCCAATCAGAATTGGTTAATGTTTTTGAGAACAAACAGAGGGGACGGTAACGGAGATTACGAAATGTCAGATGCGAATGACACGTCTACAGAAGCCGTTCAGAAATTGATCGCATTATTCCAACCTATATTTCCTAACACGGGTAATGTTGACGAACCCGTCGCCGATCAATTATTGAATCTGCAAGTAGTCGCGTCCGATTTAGAATCTGTCGTTACAGCGTTTGAATTGAATGCCGATGCTGAGTCGTTGATGTCTAAAAAAATGTTAAGCTACTTAACGAAAATTCTAAAATTCTATTGAACAGAGTGAAAACCATGGAACTGTTCAAAGATTATTGTTCCTCGATTTTGACTAAGTATAAAAATGACGTGAATTGGAAAATAGTGCAAATCAACAAGAAGTATTTCAACAACACAGAACTCGAATTACTTAAACCGATGTTAAAAAACATCGGTGAATATCCCAGTGACTTCGACACTCCGTTCGATGTCGCGTTGCAGTCTCTCATCGATATCGGAGATTTGTTTATCCAAACGTGTGTGTTAGAAATGCAAAGTAAATTGTATGAACAGGCACGGACATTCAGTTTAGATTCCAGAACGTACATTGTTGATCAGATGACTAACAATTTTAACGCTTTGGAAAATCGACTCGAGGAAATAAAAAAGAAGCAAGTCATAGTCAATGCATTGTCATTGGGAATAAAAACAAATGGGTGTGAATAGTGTATGTAATGCATTGTCAGGTAAAAGTTATTGACGTGTAGTTTTACAGATTGGGTGTGAATAAAAACCATTTTGCTTTCTTATTTTATTTATTTCATTACACGGTGCACTCATTCGGCAACAAGTGCATTGTTGTCCATCGGCAACGAGTGTTTTGGGAACAAAAACAATTTCTTGATGTGTCTCGGAAAAGGTAAAGCTTTCCCTATAGCCACGACACGACAGAAGAATAAACTAAAACAATCTGTAAATTCTTATTTTTATTTATTACATATAATCATTGCAATGCTTCTTTTTATCTTGTCAGGAGTCCATCCAACGGCTCTGTTTACTTGTGCATCAATTCGAGTATATTCTGAATCAAGAGTGAGATTTCTGGTCTGTGTTTAATTGCTGAGTTGGTCATCATGAACAGCGTCCGTTGAATCGTGTTGTCGAGCGCTAAGGTTTGAAAAGTGGATTTATCAACGCAGTCCCCGAATGTCGAAGAATTTGCAGAATAGATGATGTTGTAAACAATAACACATTCGTCGCACTCTGTACACTCCGCCGTAGGGTAGGAGTATAACAATCCTGTGTACGACTTGTCGTCGAGACAAAGTCACACTTTCTTCACAAAGATAGCAGACTCAGACTTCTGTTGTATGGAGAGTAGGGTGGGTCCAACACCCCGATGCGAGTAGCTTGAGTAGACTCCTTCAGTCGTCCCACATCAGTCTCCTTCAAAGTCACATTCACATAACTGTAATGCAATATGTCAATATTAGTTAATTATTAAGACAAAAGACTAGCATTCACCTAGATATACGAAAGCGAAAGGGATCAGCAACACGCAGCGCAGGCACAGGTCACAGCAGGCAGAGCGATGGAGAGCAGACCAACACCCCGAAGCCGAATGCTGATGGTCACTGTCGCTTCACACACTGCACTGGACCAAATGTTGCTAATGCGAGACGGACGTTTCCGACAAAGTCACACACCCAACTTTCCAAATATACGTTTCCGACAAAGTCAAGCGACATCTCAGACAAAAGCACGCATTCACCTAACACTCAGCATTGAGACAAACTCAAACATCAACACACACCGGAATTGGTCACCGCTGTAGATAAACGCACACATTTACCAAACGGAATCGGTCACCGCCTCCGAATCAAATCAACCACTCAGAATCGGTCTACGTTGCAGACAAAGTTACGCATTCACCAGCGTCTCAGAATTGGTCTATATTACAAACGAAGTCACGCATTCACCAACGTCAGAATTGGTCTACATTACACACGAAGTCACGCATTCACCAACGTCAGAATTGGTCTACATTACAGACGAAGTCACGCATTCACCAACGTCTCAGAATTGGTTTACATTACAGACGAAGTCACGCATTCACATTACAGACGAAGTCACGCATTCACCAACGTCTCAGAATTGGTCTATATAACAAACGAGGTCACGCATTCACCAACGTCAGAATTGGTCTACATTACAGACGAAGTCACGCATTCAACAACGTCTCAGAATTGGTTTACATTACAGACGAAGTCACGCATTCACATTACAGACGAAGTCACGCATTCACCAACGTCTCAGAATTGGTCTACATTACAGACGAAGTCACGCATTCACCAACGTCTCAGAATTGGTCTACATTACAGACGAAGTCACGCATTCACCAACGTCTCAGAATCGGTCTACATTACAGACGAGGTCACGCATTCACATTTACAGACGAAGTCACGCATTCACCAACGTCTCAGAATTGGTCTACATTGCAGACAAAGTCACGCATTGACCAACGTCTCAGAATTGGTCTACATTGCAGACAAAGTCACGCATTCACCAACGTCTCAGAATTGGTCTACATTGTAGACAAAGTCACGCATTCACCAACGTCTCAGAATTGGTCTACATTGCAGACAAAGTCACGCATTCACCAACGTCTCAGAATTGGTCTACATTGCAGACAAAGTCACGCATTCACCCATTGCAGACAAATTCACGCATTGACCAACGTCTCAGGTGTGGCTATAGGGAAAGCTTTACCTTTTCCGAGACACATCAAGAAATTGTTTTTGTTCCCAAAACACTCGTTGCCGAAGGACAGTGCATGTAAACATAGTAGCTCGCTGCTGCTGCTGCATGTGTGCTGCTTCGTAGCTTGTTAGTGAATGTAAGCATCTACTACATCTTAACTCTATTCTACATCTTATCTTCAAATATTCATAGGCAAGAGTTCAAATGAATTTATAATAGTACCCCCTGAAAAGCACACGAACGGTTGACTTTGTCTTATATATCGACCGATTCTGAGACGCATGAAAAAAACAAAATTGAATTTATAATAGTAAATCCTGAAAAAGTAAAATTGAATTTATAATAGTACTACGCGCACACTAAGTTTATGGACATCGTGTACTGCCCACGAAATGTCATGAACGTGAAGAGAAAGCGCGTCGTTTTCCGCCTGTCTTCCCACCTCGTGTTAATCGACGGTCTGTATGTGCACAACGATAACACCGCCGCCACCTTCAACGAAAGCGGCAGCGGCACCGAGAGTCGAGCGTCTTCCGGGCAACACCCGTCGCTGTTTCAAGCATCTCTCGTCAAATCCGTGTTGGAATCTAACAAAACCGATATTCAGACTTTTACGATTCTTTGGTAGAAAAAGATAGGTTGAGTCGATATTACAACCTGAAAATAAAATATAACAATATAAAAATTAAACAACTTCTCAACGCCATTAATCCTCATTTTAACAACATCAACAGAATTAAGAAACACTTGTTGGACAAATACAAAATTTCCAGTCAGAATTGGTTAATGTTTTTGAGAACAAACAGAGGGGACGGTAACGGAGATTACGAAATGTCAGATGCGAATGACACGCTGACGCCAAACGCAGCAGCCTACCTTAACGTTTTCTTCTGGAGTTCGGATATGGTCGTTTTGTACTTCAGTAATAGTTTTAGGTTTTCTTTGTAGTGTTGAAATAGACTGATTGAAAATGGATAGATTCCGTATCCTGTCGTAAAACACTCCGTCAGATACTGGCCCGACGAATTCTTGTCTGATTTGTCTGCTGTGGCGGCAACGTTGATGTTCTTGCAACTGTTGTGTGATTTCTTCACGAGACATATGGAATGATAGTCCACAACGGTTTTTATCGACGGTTCTTTGTTGATGTGTTGAACCAGATTAGAGTGTTCCTACCGTTACAAGTATATTTAGAATAGTATGCCCTAAACATGCGAGTTTGTATGAATGTCTGACGACTCTGATGAATGTGCGACTTTGTCACGTACGTCGACCTATTCTCCAAAAAGTTATCATTGTTTGTCTGTTCTCTCTCAGTGTGACGTAACCGTGACGACGCCATGACATGAGGCAACGCAGGAGGCGGGGCATGGGGCGGCGACTAAAAAGGCTTGACAAATCAAGGAATCAATATTACAACAAAGTTATTACCATAACTAGACATTGCATAAAACAAAAATTCCAGATTAACTAAGTTTGCTGCTTGACTTCAATGCAATAGTTTATAAGTTTGCTTTGAAACGAGTTGTTTCATCGTATAGTTTTTAGTTTGCTTTGAAACGAGTTGTTTCATTGTATAGTTTTAAGTTGCTTTGAAACGAGTTGGCAGACAAAGTCACGCATTCACCAGCGTCTCAGAATTGGTCTATATTACAAACGAAGTCACGCATTCACCAACGTCAGAATTGGTCGACATTACAGACGATGGCACGCATTCACCAACGTCTCAGAATTGGTCTACATTGCAGACAAAATCACGCATTCACCAACGTCTCTGAATTGGTCTACATTACAGACGAAGTCACGCATTCACCAACGTCTCAGAATTGGTCTACATTACAGACGAAGTCACGCATTCACCAACGTCTCAGAATCGGTCTACATTACAGACGAGGTCACGCATTCACATTTACAGACGAAGTCACGCATTCACATTTACAGACGAAGTCACGCATTTACCAACGTCTCAGAATCGGTCTACATTACAGACGAAGTCACGCATTCACCAACGTCTCAGAATCGGTCTACATTACAGACAAAGTCACGCATTCACCAACGTCTCAGAATCGGTCTACATTACAGACAAAGTCACGCATTCACCAACGTCTCAGAATTGGTCTACATTGCAGACAAAGTCACGCATTCACCAACGTCTCAGAATTGGTCTACATTGCAGACAAACTCGTGTATGTTATCATCGAGATAACGCTCTCCGTATTCCCTGTCGAATTCTTGGTCGTTCAGAACCGACATATTGTGAAGAATTTAACAAAAAGCATGCCAACCCGAACGAGGAAATTACCTTAAATCAACTATCAAAATATATTCCTCATAACGAAGATGAAAATAAGAAAATAATAGTTTTGGTCAAAAACATAGAAGAGTTTATGAAGGCATGGAAGGCATCGATCGGCGATGATAACTCTGATAAAAAAACGATGACAGAACTATATTTCAACGAAGCCGTAGACGCGATTCAGAATATTTATTTCTCTTTTTCTAGCAACGTTTAATTTTACAAATCAACGCTGAGGAGTCTCAAAATTTTGAAGGAGTGTGTCAACACTTGTATGCATCTACTACATCTTAACTCTATTCTACATCTTATCTTCAAATATTCATAGGCAAGAGTTCAAATGAATTTATAATAGTACCCCCTGAAAAGCACACGAATGGTTGACTTTGTCTTATATATCGACCGATTCTGAGACGCATGAAAAAAACAAAATTGAATTAATAATAGTAACTCCTGAAAAAGTAAAATTGAATTTATAATAGTACCCCTTAGAGTGTAAATGAAATACACTGTAGACAAATTTCATTGGTGAATGCGTGACTTTGTCTGCAATGTAGACCGATTCTGAGACATTGGTGAATGCATGACTTTGTCTGCAATGTAGACCAATTCTGAGACATTGGTGAATGCGTGACTTTGTCTGCAATGTACACCGATTCTGAGACATTGGTGAATGCGTGACTTTGTCTGCAATGTAGACCAATTCTGAGACGTTGGTGAATGCGTGACTTTGTCTGCAATATAGACCAATTCTGAGACGTTGGTGAATGCGCAATGTAGACCGCTTCTGCGACATTGGTGAATGTGTGACTTTGTCTGCAATATAGACCAATTCGGAGACGTTGGTGAATTCAATTCTGAGACGTTGGTGAATGCGTGACTTTGTCTGCAATCTAGACCAATTCTGAGACGTTGGTGAATGCGCAATGTAGACCGCTTCTGCTAACATTGGTGAATGTGTGACTTTGTCTGCAATATAGACCAATTCGGAGACGTTGGTGAATTCAATTCTGAGACGTTGGTGAATGCGTGACTTTGTCTGCAAGAAGAAGTCTTAACTTACATTTGCGTGCGCGAAGAGAGACCCATGCAAATGTCACACACAAGTAGAGAGTTGCTGCGAACAGATTCAGATACAACAGAATATAGTTAAGATACGATTCTGAACTCTGTAGTGTGTGACACATTCAAGATGTATAGTATTGGTGCTTGTCTGAAATCTGTTAGCATTGTACGACAAGGACGAGAAGGTCTCACATTCACTGGACAACTTACTCTTCAAACAGATTCTGATAGAACAGATTCTGAATAGAGTTGTCATCGTCACGTTGGACTTTGTCATGTGAGTCTGTACACTCCGATGTTAGGTAGGCAAGAGTTCTTCAACAAAGAAGAAGTCTTAACCTACATTTGCATGCGCGAAGAGAGACCCATGCAAATGTCACACACAACTAGAGAGTTGCTGCGAACAGATTCAGATAGAATATAGTTAAGATACGATTCTGAACTCTGTAGTGTGTGACACATTCAAGAGGTATAGTATTGGTGCAGGTCATCTCGACTTATGCAAAACATGTAGAGATACATTGGACGGGCATGTAGCAATTACTACATCTTAACTCGAGTGAATGTGAGTTTGTTTGTCTTGTGTAGAGTTGCATTGCATTGTTGGGAGTTGCATTGTTGGACGCACTAGAGCGACAGAGAATACTCGGTTGTGTCATCGGACTCGAATATTGACAGACAGTGCAAGAGATAAACTTTTTAAGTTATCGAATTCAAAAGAGTAATAGACAGTGTAAGTGAAAATGTGTAGTCATGCTCGGACAACACTCACCGCCAATTCTCGGACAACAACGTGGAACGACCGTGTGTGACACACATACCCACACACGTAATACAGACATGTGTAAGTGACACAAATACACACACCAGAATCTTTTTTATAATGTGAAATAAAACAAATCATATTACACACATAAATTTTATTTCTTAACCCTAGGTGGTCACGAACAGACGTGATCTGCAACGAGACGTTGGTGAATGCGTGACTTTGTCTGCAATCTAGACCAATTCTGAGACGTTGGTGAATGCGTGACTTTGTCTGCAATGTAGATCAATTCTGAGACGTTGGTGAATGCGTGACTTTGTCTGCAATGTAGACCAATTCTGAGACGTTGGTGAATGCGTGACTTTGTCTGCAATCTAGACCAATTCTGAGACGTTGGTGAATGCGTGACTTTGTCTGCAATGTAGACCAATTCTGAGACGTTGGTGAATGCGTGACTTTGTCTGCAATGTAGACTCCTGACAAGATAAGAAGAAGCATTGCAATGATTATGTGTAATAAATAAAAATAAGAATTTACAGATTGTTTTAGTTTATTATTCTGTCGTGTCATGGTGGCATCTTAGGTCTTCTTCGGCTGGTGGTGAACGTCTGGCTTTGAACGACAGAGTGAATCGGAGACTTTGTTCTACACGTCGACAGATTCCTAAACCGTCCGTCATGAACAAGTGAACATTGGATGGACTCTCCTGACAAGATTGATTTTGTAAGAAGAAGAAGAAGCATTGCAATGATTATGTGTAATAAATAAAAATAAGAATTTACAGAATGTTTTAGTTTACTCACATCATGTCGTGTCATGGTGGCATCTTAGGTCTTCGGCTGGTGGCGAACGTCTGACTTTGTACAACGGAGTGAATCGGAGACTTTGTTCTACACGTCGACAGATTCCGTCATGAGATTTGTTCTACAGAGTCTGAGTCTTTGTTCCACTGATGTCTGTCATTTGATTGTCTAACTTAGTATGACGGAGAGTGAATGTGAGACTTTGTTCTACATGTTTACAGATTCCTAAACCGTGTGAATGTGTCGTCATGTGGCATATTAAGCCTTCGGCGAACGTCAGACTCTGTATGACGGAGTGAATGTGAGACTTTGTTCAACATGTCGACAGATTGTGACATCTTAGGCCTTCGGCCTAAGATGCCACATTTTTGGATCGTAAGATACCGAAAAACGGCACAATGATATCTTTCAAATCGTTATTCAGAAACGATTCGTGACTGTCGTTCAATTTAGTTTCATTTTCTCGGTTGAGTGTGTATAGATTTGTTTTACGACGTCGTTCGATGATCCTGTTGACGCACTCTATCGTTTTAACGACAACGGGATGATCGTTTCGAAGGATGCAATTGTTCACGTCCGATGTTCTGTCGTTGACGAATGCTTTGAGATCGATTCTAGCAGAGAAAATCATCCACGTGATAACCAGACGCGTCACAGAGTCTCGCGTCTGAGCGGGAAAGTAAAGTTCACACTTGATGAAAGTTAATTTTTTTTATGCTTATGTTGAATCGGATCCTATCGTTCACTTCAACGTGTTTGTTAAACGTTCGTAACTTGATGTAGTCGGATTGAAAATTTGAAAACGTCTGTTCGGTAATCGAGGGGGAGGGAGAATTAATGTTTTGTCGGCAACGTACTCGGTCTAGACTTTGGTGGTGAGTTAAGATAAGGTGAGTTAAGAAGTCTAGTACAATGAACACTGTTCAGAATATGTTCAATCTGTGCGAACATATTCGTGGTGTCTGTCAGTGTCAGATAAGATTCTGAGTTGCAGATGTTGCTAGTTGTGTGAATGCGAGACTTTATGTCAGCAGTAGACTGATTCTGAATACTATACGAGTGTTGCATGCTTATTCCCTCAGACTTTTCTGACTTGTCACTTTGTCTCAGAGAATGCTGCAGATGTTGTGTGAATATGAGACTTTGTGTCAGTGGTAAACGTATTCTGAATACTATACGTGTTGTTGCATGACTTAAACCCTCAAGAGTTGGTGGTGAATGCGAGACTTTGTGTCAGCTGTAGACGGATTCTGAATACTATTATGTGACCTGCGTGATTCTGAATACAAATCTTACTTTGTCTCAGAGTTGGATCAAATGGGGAGAGGCCGAGAAACGAACGAACGTACGTACGTTTTTCCGGTAACGAGATGTCATGACACCGCTACCGCGTGGCGTGGCGTGGCGCATGGGCGCGGAAATCACGTGTGAGGACTCTTACGAATCTGACTCTAAAAATATTATCGCCTCATCTTACACAAAACCGAACGAATCTGACTCTAAAAATATTCTCGCCTCATCTTACACAAAACCGAACATACAATACTACCGTGTCGGAGCACACGCGCGCGTGTATTGGAAGCCAGAACACACACATCTCTGTATATACATCACCGCGTGTATTGGAAGTCAGAACACACACATCTCTGTATATACATCACCGCGTGTATTGGAAGTCAGAACATACACATCTCTGTATATACATCACCGCGTGTATTGGAAGCCAGAACACACACATCTCTGTATATACATCACCGCATGTATTGGAAGCCAGAACACACACATCTCTGTATATACATCACCGCATGTATTGGAAGCCAGAACACACACATCTCTGTATATACATCACCGCATGTATTGGAAGCCAGAACACACACTACTCTGTATAAACATCACCGCGTGTATTGGAAGCCAGAACACACACATCTCTGTATATACATCACCGCGTGTATTGGAAGCCAGAACACACACATCTCTGTATATACACCACCGCGTGTATTGGAAGCCAGAACACACACACATCTCAATTCAGTTTAGTATAATCCAGAAAGTACATTGGCTATATGGTATGATCATCTTTTTACAAGTCTAATATGTGTGTGTATGTGTGTAACGCCCGTACGGAGAGTGGGGTCCGAAATTGGATGGGGGTCGTGACATATGGCAGGTACCCGGTTGTGCATTTCTGTTCCTGTAGGACTCAGAGGGAGGCAGTTAACGAGCCTGAGAGAGTGGGGTCCAAAATTGCACGGGGTCGTGACATATAGCAGCAGGTACTCGGTTGTGTATTCATGTTCATGTAGGGAAGGAGTTGACGAGCCTGAGAGAGTGGGGTCCAAATTTGCACGGGGGTCATGACATATAGCAGGTACTCGGTTGCGCATTTCTATTCCTGTAGACTCAGAGGGAGGGCCTGGGAACGGGGTCCAAATTGTCACAGGGGTAGTGGCAATTACTCTTGGTTGTGTATTTCTGTTCATGTAGAATTCGGAAGTTATACTCAGTTGTGTGTTTCTGTTCAAGGAAGGAGTTGACGCGTCTGGGAGAGTGGGGTCCAAATTTGCACGGGGGTCGTGACATACAGCAGGTGTTCAGTTGTGTGTTTCTGTTCACGTAGGACTCGGGAGAGTGGGGTCCAAATTTGCACGGGGGTCGTGACATATAGCAGGTACTCAGTTGTGTGTTTCTGTTCATGTAGGACTCAACGTGAAGGAGTTGACGAGCCTGAGAGAGTGGGGTCCAAATTTACACGGGGGTCGTGACATACAGCAGGTACTCATTTTTTGTGTTTATGTTCAAGTAGGACTCAGCGTGAAGGAGTTGAGGAGTATTTGCACGGGGGCCGTGACATAGGAGTCTGGGAGAGTGGGGTCCAAATTTGCACGGGGGTCGTGACATATATCAGACGAGCCTGGGAGAGTGGGGTCCAAATTTGCACGGGGGTCGTGACATATATCAGACGAGCCTGGGAGAGTGGGGTCCAAATTTGCATGGGGGTCGTGACATATATCAGACGAGCCTGGGAGAGTGGGGTCCAAATTTGCACGGGGGTCGTGACATATATCAGACGAGCCTGGGAGAGTGGGGTCCAAATTTGCATGGGGGTCGTGACATATATCAGACGAGCATGGGAGAGTGGGGTCCAAATTTGCATGGGGGTCGTGACATATATCAGACGAGCCTGGGAGAGTGGGGTCCAAATTTGCACGGGGGTCGTGACATATATCAGACGAGCATGGGAGAGTGGGGTCCAAATTTGCATGGGGGTCGTGACATATATCAGACGAGCATGGGAGAGTGGGGTCCAAATTTGCATGGGGGTCGTGACATATATCAGACGAGCCTGGGAGAGTGGGGTCCAAATTTGCATGGGGGTCGTGACATATATCAGACGAGCATGGGAGAGTGGGGTCCAAATTTGCATGGGGGTCGTGACATATATCAGACGAGCCTGGGAGAGTGGGGTCCAAATTTGCATGGGGGTCGGTCCAGCATTAAACGGGTCACAAAGACATGTCTAAAACGTACACTTGAAAAACGATTTAAGTATAATGTACGACATACACTCTTCTCAGAACATGACGCACTTACTAATTCAGAGCGGTACACTGTGCACGTTCGTTCGGTATTCACATGTTGCTACTCATCACACACGATCACATAATTGACGGGATGTTCACTAGGTCCAGTGACGGACGGAATTCTTCACACTTCGTGCACTAAAGGTTTGAACAGATTATTGAATTTATATTTACAGACCTTATTGAAGTTCAATCGCAGGCCAGACGCCAGGAGGCGTGAGTTCAGTTGTGTGTTCACATGTGAGCGACGTCTTACTTACTAAAGAGACTTCTCTTCTTGCTTGTTGACATTTGCATCTGCGTGATGTACTTTGATCCATGTCTGTCATTTTAGATCTTATTTAATTGTCATGCCGGTAAACGAGCCCGTGCATATGAAAGACCACACATGCAATTAACTAATTCAACCACACATGCAATCACATAATTCACGAGAAATTGCTCTTGACTCGTCATACGAAGCCGTACACGAAAACGAGAGCAATCTCTCAATTACAAAAGTAAACCCATATGGTAAAAATAATACACTGATATATTTTGTTTCATCTTTAATACACCAAAACATTTAAATTAACAAAACATCTCTAAATGTACGTAACAACGATCTTTCAAATCGTTATTCAGAACCGATTCGTGACTGTCGTTCAATTTAGTTTCATTTTCTCGGTTGAGTGTGTATAGATTTGTTTTATGACGTCGTTCGATGATCCTGTTGACGCACTCTATCGTTTTAACGACAACGGGATGATCGTTTCGAAGGATGCAATTGTTCGTGTCCGATGATTTGTCGTTGACGAATGCTTTGAGATCGATTCTCACACACATCCATGACCGAGTTGACAAATGAAGTCAAATTGTACTGGTGAAAAATAAACAATAAATACGGACTTAACATTTTATTTTACTCTTACTGTCCGATACATTCCCATTCAGTCTTTCATACGGAGACATTTCTTCATTTGCTTGATGATTGATTTTTTCATGCATGTCGAAGGTTTTGATCTGGCCTTACGAAACGAAAAACAAAACAATTAAAGATTACGTCAGCAACATATCCATCCAAGCATGCAACAAATCAAAAGAGGAACGGCGCAGAATCGGCTACGGGCAAACTGTCGAAGAAACAAACGTCATCGACACCAACGTGAAATATTTCCAGTGTGTGTTCAACCGGACATACGAATGCTTAATATGTGATGCAGTTAAATATTAAGTGTACAGATTGGAACGTCGACTCACATGACAAAGTCTAACGTGACGATGAACGTGTGTCGTACACAACTTATGCAATGCAACTTATGTGTCGTGGATACACCCCAGCTATGGATTGCGGATGCGTCAGGCAATGCAACTGTGACATTCATAACGACAAGTTCTCACATTCACCAAAGCTGTCATCGTCACGTTTGCCTTTTTAAACTAAATTACAGTTGATAAAAATACGGTCTTCGGCGTAACGCTATTTAAGATCATCAAAAATATTAACTTGGACACCGCGTTGTGAACCACCAATAAAAATAGAGTCACTACATTCAGACACCTAGGTTTTAAACGAGTATGCCGCACACAACTTACAGTTGGTGACGACAAACCCAGGTAGGGTGTAGAGAAAGATGTGTCTCAGGTACGATAGAGAGAAAGATGAGTCTCAATTCAACTGTTTGTTTATAAAACAGTCTCGTCCGAGGGTCAACTTTAAGTTTGGTGTTGTTGTTGCAAGCTGGAAGAAGAAAGGATGTGACTCACGTGATAAGATGAAATGTCAAGTGTTTATTCTACATGTGTGTGAATGTGTTTATTCTACATGTGTGTGAATGCTGAGATGTGTACTAATTTTTAAGATGTAATTTTTAAGATGTTGAATGTGTACTAAATTTTAAACTTACAGTTGTAAACGAACTCTTCCTGTTGAACCTCTTCCTGTTGTATGTAACTTGTGTGTGTGTATTAAAATGGAAATGTTGTGTGTGAGTGTGTAGTGTATGTAACTTGTGTATGTGTGTGTGATGGAGGTGTTCTGTACAGTATATAAATTGTGTTAACATTAGAAATCAAGTCAACCTAAGACATGTGTACAGACTCTTATGTTACTCCTAAAATAAAAATGGAACTGAAGTTGTGGCTGAAAAAGTATCTATGTAATTCGTGTGCGTGTGGACTGAGAATTCTGTATCTGTTATTCGTGTGCGTGTATGTTCTGTAGTAGTGTATGTTTGTTTTACTCCTAAAATAAAAATTGAACTGAAGTCACATCCTTCTTCGCTTCTCTGTTGTACCTATTCATTAACTCATCCAACACCAGAGAGTTGCATTGTTGGGTGTCTCATCAAACGGTCTTCCGAAGCATGCCGCCAAGAATCTGTAGCTGTAAGAGGACTCACCAAACATCAACAGCAAAAGCACTCGCAGGGAGTGCACACTATGTAATGTACATTTGTTAAATAATGTAATGTACGTTTGTTAAAAATAAAACAATGTAAATTTTGTTTTGTTTATTTAATGTAAATATTACATAAATATACGTCCTCATAGAAGACACATATTAAGATCTTTGCAGATCGCTAAACTACAAATCTTATCCTATTGAGTATTTGTGATTAAGATAACGCCCATGTTTTGGCATGTGTCGATAACGACGCCGATTGATAGCTTACGTCACAGCTTTTCGCGCGTTACTTCGTGTGTGTCAATTACACCCCTGTGATTTGGCATGTATTGATAGGAGACCACGTCACGGTTGCAAGATGATTGTCATAGCTCTTATATGTAGAAATGGTCTTGTCATCGCTCTAGATAATAAGGGTAGGTAAAGTATAGACACTAACTTTCAAGAAGGCAGTATTCCACTAGATTTGTAAGCAAATGATAAATGATAAAAATGATAACTAGCTGCAATTTAGAAACAACTCGTTTCCAAACCTTATAACTAACTTAAAAATCTATAGCCAGGAGAAACAACGGTTTCAAAGCAAACTTAAAAACTATGCAATGAAACAACTCGTTTCAAAGCAACTTAAAACTATACAATGAAACAACTCGTTTCAAAGCAAACTTAAAACTATACGATGAAACAACTCGTTTCAAAGCAAACTTATAAACTATTGCATTGAAGTCAAGCAGCATCGAGATTGGTGAACTACTCTTCCAACGATGTCAGCGAACATAATTTCTGGTCGATGCGTGTTAACGAGGAGGACAACGACATCGGTCCGCCGCCGTCTAAGAAGAAGCGACGACGAGTCGACGATACGGCGTCGTCGAACAGCTTAGTAGCGTTGCTCTCTATTCAGTGACCTGCACATCTTTTCAGAATCAGAAGACCTACACATCTTAACTCTCTATTCAGAACTCTCTGTTCAGTGACCTGCACATCTTAACTCTCTATTCAGTCTTAACTACAAACCCTAAGGTTTTCAGAATCAGAAGACCTGCACATCTTAACTCTCTATTCAGTGACCTGCACCACTCTCTCTGAACAGCAGCTCTCAACCGCGGCCTAAAGCGTACATTGGCGCGGGAGGTGGAGGATTAATGGCGTTGAGAAGTTGTTTAATTTTTATATTGTTATATTTTATTTTCAGGTTGTAATATCGACTCAACCTATCTTTTTCTACCAAAGAATCGTATATTTGCTTCAGCACGTTGTATGATCTTATAATGTTAATTTTGGTTTCATCTGAATCGAATGCACATTAGGTGGACGACGCGACTGGCTCTTCCCACACCAAAGAGTTACCTACTGGTTTTAGTTTGTAGATTTTTCATTTTGCCATGTAGTAGCAACAACAAAGCAAAACGTAAAAGAATCAACTACACTAAAAAACATTCGAAGAATATTGACTCGTCGGACCGAAGAAGATTAACTCAACGCCACTCGAATATTGACTCGTCGGACCGAAGAAGATTAACTCAACGCCACTCGAATATTGACTCGTCGGACCGAAGAAGATTAACTCAACGCCACTCGAATATTGACTCGTCGGATCGAAGAAGATTAACTCAACGCCACTCGAATATTGACTCGTCGGACCGAAGAAGATTAACTCAACGCCACTCAACTCAACGCAACAAGACTATTGAATACGATAATGACAAGTTACGATACGATTCTGAACTCTGTAGTGTGTGACACATTCAAGATGTATAGTATTGATGCAGGTCATCTCGACTTATGCAAAATGTAGAGATATTTGTCTTGTGTAGAGTTCCATTAACGATTGTCTGGAATCTGTTAGCACTGTACGACAAGGAAGTCTTAACTTACAATTGCATGCGCGCAGAGAGACCCATGCAAATACCCGTTAGCGTGATCTATGTCCATGAAAAGGTAAGGTTCGTACGGACCAGCGAACGTGAGAGCGTTTCTAATCGCTTCCGAACGCGGGATGCATTGGAACGCTCTTTTGTCTTCGTTATACACGGCTAACGAACAGAGCTGGGCGCGTTACTGGATTTGGGGTAGTCCGCTACCGCTCCTCCGCACTTCGGACGCAGGTAGTCCGCACCTGTACTTCCGCGCCTAAAAAATTTTCGCTCGGTCCGCTACCGGACCTCCGCACCTCCGCTACTGTACGCAAAACTATTAAAGCGCGCCTGAAAAAACTAGTCCGCACCTCAAAAATAAAACAAAATAGTACAAGGCAATAATACATCAAGCTTCATATATATATATATATATAGAGAGAGAGAGAGAGAGAGAGAGAGAGAGAGAGAGAGAGAGAGAGAGAGAGAGAGAGAGAGAGAGAGAGAGAGAGAGAGAGAGAGAGAGAGAGAGAGAGAGAGAGATATATATTTACCTTCAAATGGGGTGGGCCTCTCAAGCGCGAGTCTGGAATGTTCTATGCGGTAACGGCTTATTCCTCCCTAATTTACATTTTCCCATTCTTAATTAAATTCTGGCATTACACTGGAAGGGGTCCAGCTGCACGTCAGACAAGGAAATGTCTGACGTCGCCAGCGGCGTAGGGGTTCTGGAGGCTGACGGTGCAGGCGTGCTGGTTCTGTAGCTCACGCTATTGACGCTACTATCCCCTGACACACTCCTGCTCCTGTCGCTATCACCTCTTTTCACGTATCTGTCCATGTTTATTTGTAAACACTAAACACTAAACAATCGCAGTGAATCACTAAATGTCAAAAGATTCTGAAAAGAAAAAGAAAATTGACACAGTGATCAGCTGGTAGCACACAGCCCGCCAAAACGCGCGAAAGTAATGCCGCGGACTGTTTGTCGTCTTCGTTTTTTTATCTTTGAAAATCTCAGGTGCGGAAGTCTGGACCCAAAATTTCGCCTGTCCGCACCTGTTGCTTCCGCACTTTTGAAAACGTTCCGCACTTCCGGGCTTCCGCACCCCGTTTGGCGGTCCGCAGGTGCGGAGGAGCGGAGGTCCGGACCGAGGTGCGGAAGTGCCCAGGTATGCTAACGAATTATTTCCCAAATCTTTACACACTTGTTCTGCTTGATTAAAATGCTTAACGGGGTCGAATAAAAATAGAGGGTGTTTGTTGGTCTTCCACAACCCGTAGTCGATGACGTATCGATTCATTTCTTGATGACACGTGGGTTACAAGAGACACAAACGAGAGATGGACTCCAGCAAGATGTCACTCGCCTCCAGCAAGAGAAAACTGCTCTCGAAACCCAACTGACTGAAAAGAGTAATGACTTATCGATATTACTGAAAAAACAAGAAGACAAAATTATACTGTTGAACAAACAAATTGAGGCGTGAGGTGATCGTAATCAAATTCTCACCTAAGAGTAACTCTGACAAGATAGTTGTAATCAATGAAACCGAATTGTTGATATCGGTCTCAATGACAGTCGATTTTACGGGCACCAATGTACGCTGTTGGCCAAGATATCAACCGATTATGAACTATACCCGTTACATGTGAGACTTTGTCGAATAACGCTACCGATTCTGAACTCAAAATCAGACGACCTGTACGACAAGGTCTCACATTCACCCCAACAGATTCTGAACTCAATGTTTGAAGGGGTTACTATTGTAAACTCAATTATTATTTTTCATCTGAACTCAAAATCAGACGACCTGTACGACAAGGTCTCAACTTTATATTCAACTACATCTATTCAGAATCTGTTGGTGTAACATATGGGTCACCTCGGAGTACGTTGCACGTTGGATACAATTACGCAGACAAAGTAAAAAGTAAGACTCGTAGGCAAGAGTTCACAATCCGTCTAACGCCGACTCAAAGTCATACATTAACACAACTGGCCATAGACGAGGTTCAGAATATTTATTTCTCTTTTTTCTAGCAACGTTTCCTTTAACAAATCAACGCTGAGGAGTCTCAAAAAATTTGAAGGAGTGTGTCAACACTTGCATGCTCATGTTAAAAGTCAACGCAGCAGAGCGGATACTTGCGAGCATACTCTTCTTTTCAAATTACAGCAGCGAGAAGAACGTATCTCTCTTAGTAAAGAGACGTCGACCTATTTTCGGCGATACTTCACCTTTTCTGAAATTCAAAGAACGTAAAAACGGAGCTAGCCAGGCATGCTTTGCATTTTACTTGTTGAATTTTTCAATGGCGTTGTACGACGTCATCATGATGTTGAAAGAAGGTCAAACCCATCACACACTCTTAATGTCTATAATAGACCGATTAATCGCACCTTTCGGTTACGATTATCAAACCCCGCTCAGGAACTTGCACAGCATGCTCGATTACAGTATAAATCTGATTGTCAATAACAAAAACCTCGAAGAAGAAGAACTAGAACCTCTTCTTAACTCATCTTGTTCCGTGTATGTCGTCGTTAATAACTTTGAACGCGCCGTGAACTAAAATTCAGGACCTTCAGTTCAGATTAATTAACTAATTTAAAATAAAACATCTCCTTCGTTCTGACATTGCTTTTTTAAATCTAATTAACGTACATTGGAATTAAATTATTTTTCCAAATTAACTCGAATTGTCTATCTATACTTAATATTTGCTGGACGTGACAGATTTCCAATTGATAGTTAAGTCTAAAATATTGCTCGTTTTCACGAGGTACATGCAATATAGAACTTTTAGGTCAGGAGTTAAACACCTAGCGAAATCACAAGCAGAAGCGACACCATGAAATCTGACGTTAGTGAATGCGTGACTTCGTTTGTAATATAGACCAAATCTGAGACGCTGGTGAATGCGTGACTTTGTCTGCAACGTAGACCGATTCTGAGTGGTTGATTTGATTCGGAGGCGGTGACCGATTCCGTTTGGTAAATGTGTGCGTTTATCTACAGCGGTGACCAATTCCGGTGTGTGTTGATGTTTGAGTTTGTCTCAATGCTGAGTGTTAGGTGAATGCGTGCTTTTGTCTGAGATGTCGCTTGGCTTTGTCGGAAACGTATATTCGGAAAGTTGGTGATGTTACAGTTGTGTTAATGTGTGACTTTGCGTCGGTGTTAGACGGATTGTGACCTCTTGCCTACGAGTATTACTTTGTCTGAGTAATTGCATTAACGACACAACTTATGCAATGGAGACACCCCAGCTATGGATTGTTAAGCAATGCAACTGCATCGACAAGGTCTCACATTCACCAAAGTTGTGTCATGTGAGTCGACGTTTCAATCCCTACACTCCGCGGATAGGTAGGCAAGAGTTCAACTTACATACCAAAGTCTAGACCGAGTACGTTGCAGATGTTACAGTTGTGTTAGAGTTGAATAGAGAGTTGAGATGTAATGTAGTTAACTCAGAATCTTATCTGACACTGACAGACACCACGAATCTGTTCGCACAGATTGAACAGATTCTGAATAGTGTTGATTCCTAATATCGTCAGCAGTAGGTTCTCCAGTAATGTCAAATTGCAGATTTCTGAATTTTGTGTATACTTCCGCTTCCAAGAAAGATTTGTAGTGGTTCACATACATCATCTTCAGTGCGTCTACAGCTTCCGGTGTGCGCGAGTAGAGGAACAGGTCAGAATTTTCGACACTGGGTAGAACACGAGCTAACTTCATCATGGGTTGCAGACAGTGGACAGTCAGGTATACTGATCGACAATTTCTACAATCTGTATGTTACGTTTTATAGTGAAAAGCGCAGACAATCTCGAGGCTGTTGACGTGATGATGTATGTAACGACCTATATATCACCTATACTGGAGGAGGTGCATGGTTATTACGTTGTTGGAGTTGTTCGTATTCATTTTGCATAAGATCGATCTTGTTTTTATTTTCAGATAATTCTGCGTTCAGTCGGTCTTTCTCTTGGATTATCTTTCGTATATTTGCATTAACTTCAAAGAATTTCTTATCTACATCTTTGTATATCGTCATTATTTGTTGTACTTTGGCAGATGACTTTTCAATTTCTTTCCTTAATTCAGATTTTTCTTCTTCGTGTTTAGTTTGTTGATTTTGTAGCTTTTGTGTTTGTATTTTATTTTGTGTTATCATTATTTTGTGTCATCATTAATTAATTAATGTTGGTTATTGTAGTATCACGCAAGCTGAGGTGCTGGGACGCAAAGTGATTGACGTGCGGGTTTGTGCCTGTCCCACACGAGACTTAAAGAGTGACGAACAGGCTGCTGTCTCCAATAAGGGAATCAAGCGCAAAGGATCTTCAACGCAGGTAGGTATTAGAAATTGTCTTCTGAAAGAGTTTGTTTCTAACATCTCGTGTATCCTGATGAATCCTGATGAACAAATATGTTAATAAATTTGTTTAAACAGAATTGTATTTTAATATCTACATGTGCGTTGTGAAACTCTGCTTCTTCTTCAAACTGGTTTTTAATATTCTAGCAACATCCAGCAGCTGAATCCACGTCAAAGCTGAGTCAGACAACGAGGAACATCCAGAATCGAGGACGACACAATCGTTAGTGTTCTGCATGATGCCTCTAGAAGCCACCGTAAATATCAAGATTCAAATCTACGACGAAGAGTACCTTGTCTACATTACTTTTAACATTTCACGTTCTAAAGTTTTCGGAATCGCTATCAGTTCTTGGAGATTCATAACTGTAGAAGCAAATATCGTTGATGATAACGGTGACAGATACTTAAAAATTAACTACGGTGCTGACAATGTCATTTCGACTGCAGTTGATAGAACCATAACTAGTTCGTTCAAATTAATTGTGATTTATACGGAAGACAACATAGTATGGGATTCATCTAAAACTCACTGTCCCTGTACCTCGACTTATGCAAGATGTAGAGATACATGTCTTGACGATTGTCTGGAATCTGTTATCACTGTACGACAAGGACGACAAGGTCTCACATTCACTGGGCAACTTACTCTTCGAAGCAAGCGATAACTTAATAGCGCCGCCGCAACGATGACCGAAGCCGTAACCATCGAACAAGCAAATTCTTGAAAACGTGACAATTAATGAAACGTCTATAAATCAACGAATTGCACAGATGAGCCAACAAATTACCGATCTGACCGTAGATAAAGAAAATGCAACCCAAAAAATAACAGAATTAGAGGAAAGTATTAATAACAAAGACGTCGAGATCCAAACATATCAGGAAATCATTATTAACAAAGACGTCGAGATTAAAACATTGAACGATGAAAATTTGATAAATTATCAAAAGTACGTTTCCTGTGAAGCCGAGTACAAAAAGAGCAACGAACTCTTAAAAACCACATTATTCACTGAAGGTAACAAAGTAACTGAATTAGAAACACAAGTAACAAGCCTTAGCACCGAATTAAGTGAAAAGACAAATACATTAAGTATATGTGAAAAAACTATAAAGCATAATGATTTTAAGATTGCACAGATGAACACATCGCTAGATAATCTAAAAAAAAAAAAGCTTACTAAAACTACAGAGATTGACGAATTAAAAAGTAATATAGACAGTCTCAACACTGACAAACTGAATTTGTTAAGAGAACTTAAAAACGAATACGATAATCATACGAATCAGTTAAAAACAGTACAAACAGATCTAACAAGTTGCAAAAATGAAAAATCTATAATTACTAATGAATTAGTACAATGCAAAACTGAATTATTACAATTCAAAAATATTTGAGTCGAACTTAATTTGGACTCACGCCTAGACTCTATTTTTATTGGTGGTTCACAACGCGGTGTCTAAATTAATATTTTTGATGATATTAAATAGCGTTACGCCGAAGACCGTATTTTTATCAACTGTAATTTAGTTTAAAAAGGGATCTAACTTAGATCGATCCGAATTTATTTTGGATAGAATTTGAGGTGACTCGATAGATACGCCTTGTACGGATACCGTCATGTGCAGCTACATCTTTAATCTGGTAATATTTCGTAAAGAATCCTACCATTCTCCTCCTCTTTTTGTTTTTAAAGTCGACTTTGTAAATCCAAAACACGCACATTTACACACCTGTTCTGCACACAAGACGGAATAAAAAGTAATGTGACCAGCCGGTATTGTTGAAGACCTACAAATAAATTAGGAAAAAGCAAGAGAGCCAAACACCCGAAGAATCACTCTAACATCCGAGGAATCACACTGCCGTCTGCGACGAATTCTAAATATTTATCTGGTTAAAGTTAATCGACGATGGCAGCTTTGACAATTAGACGAGCTAACAAAATAGGGCGCCGTCGGAAGACCGAGGGTAAGACAGATGCCACCGGGAAGAAGAGGTGACGCACTAAGCGCCTCGACTTATGCAAGATGTAGAGATACATGTCTTGTGTAGAGTTGCATTGACGATTGTCTGGAATCTGTTGACGACAAGGAAGTCTTAACTTACAATTGCATGCGCGCAGAGAGACCCATGCAAATGTCACACACAACTAGAGAGTTGCTGCGAACAGATTCAGATAGAACAGAATATAGTTAAGATACGATTCTGAACTCTGTAGTGTGTGACACTTTCAAGATGTATAGTATTGGTGCTTGTCTGAAATCTGTTAGACTCTTCTACGACTCGTCGTTCGTCGAGATCCATTCTATCGATCCTCTGCCTGATCAAATCGAGGTTGGCGACACACATGCCTGTCTCGTCCTTTACGCAAGCCCGACGACGCGACGAGAAAGTGCCAAAGGCGAGGCGATGTCCGATATTTCATTCTCATATCCTTCCGACGACACATTAGTCAAGTACGGTTTGACTGGCGAAACAATAAAATACAAAACCGATCATCTCATAGTACACTCAGCTTTGGTCATGTAATTGGTCATGTAATAAAATCTGAACGTTAATTATTGTTTTATTTGTCTTACTTATCTTAAAAATTAAAACATGTGGTGGTTTATGTGTGTTCTGCTGCTTGTGTGTCTGGTCAGCTAATCGACATGAGCGATAAAACAACAGAAGAAGATTCCGTCGTACCCAGTGTCAAGAAGATACTGCAGTCTAAAGTGGTTGCGAGGTAGGTAAGAGTTCAAAGCAGTCAAGTGCTCAGATGTGCAATTCGCCTTCCTGTAATTGTTACACCTCACAGCCACATCTTAACTCTCAGCCACATGGCTGAGCCACGGGAGTCTACTGTGTCAACGGACGTCAATAGAACGCTGCAAGATTTGACAAATGCTGTCAGGACAATTATTAATATCGTGTACGACAGTATTAATGTTGAAGTATTACTGTCCGACTTACTAAAGTACAATCCCGATCAGGATACAATGATCTTGATAGAGCAGTTGCGTACACAGCTGCGATCTGCATTCGATTCAGATGAAACCAAAATTAACATTATAAGATCATACAACGTGCTGAAGCAAATATACGATTCTTTGGTAGAAAAAGATAGGTTGAGTCAATATTACAACCTGAAAATAAAATATAACAATATCAAAATTAAACAACTTCTCAACGCCATTAATCCTCATCTTAACAACAACAACAGAATTAAGAAACACTTGTTGGACAAATACAAAATTTCCAATCAGAATTGGTTGATGTTTTTGAGAACAAACAGAGGGGACGGTAACGGAGATTGCGAAATGTCAGATGCGAATGACACGTCTACAGAAGCCGTTCAGAAATTGATCGCATTATTCCAACCTATATTTCCTAACACGGGTAATGTTGACGAACCCGTCGCCGATCAATTATTGAATCTGCAAGTAGTCGCGTCCGATTTAGAATCTGTCGTTACAGCGTTTGAATTGAATGCCGATGCTGAGTCGTTGATGTCTAAAAAAATGTTAAGCTAACGAAAATTCTATTGAACAGAGTGAAAACCATGGAACTGCTCAAAGATTATTGTTCCTCGATTTTGACTAAGTATAAAAATGACGTGAATTGGAAAATAGTGCAAATCAACAAGAAGTATTTCAACAACACAGAACTCGAATTACTTAAACCGATGTTAAAAAACATCGGTAAATATCCCAGTGACTTCGACACTCCGTTCGATGTCGCGTTGCAGTCTCTCATCGATATCGGAGATTTGTTTATCCAAACGTGTGTGTTAGAAATGCAAAGTAAATTGTATGAACAGGCACGGACATTCAGTTTAGATTCCAGAACGTACATTGTTGATCAGATGACTAACAATTTTAACGCTTTGGAAAATCGACTCGAGGAAATAAAAAAGAAGCAAGTCGACATAGAAAAGTTGAAAATAACACCGCCACAGTCTTCAGAGAGTACTATCGATTTGACAGATTTGCGAAATCGACTCGATGAAATAAACAAAAAGCAAGACGACTTGCTGGCCGCGAACGGCATCAGGTCCCACCTGCACGTGGCGGCGATTGTGCTCTGCAACTTCCTTAAAAACGATTACGTCGAAATGTTTTTGAACTCGAGTCTAATGCAACGCGGTCTCTTCGTGTCGTTCGTTTAGAACAACATTCTCTTCAGACATATTTCTAAAGACGATAAAATTACCTCTCTAAATGACGCAGACAAGAAAAATATGTTTAACCTGATCGACTTCTGCGTTGAAATTAAAAAAGCTTTTAATCTGCTGGGGCACAACAAGGCGAATCGACTGTACGGAGCTGTAAAACCCGAGGATTCAGCGGAACAGGCGGACTGGGCCCTCGCACAGACCGTAATTGGCGCTTACAGACAATTGAGACACGCCTCCCTCGAAAAAAAATACTCTAATCAAAAATCATTGTATCCCAAGACGAAGCCAAATCTAAAAGAGATTCGAACTATATTTCAACGAAGCCGTAGACGCGGTTCAGAATATTTATTTCTCTTTTTCTAGCAACGTTTCCTTTTACAAATCAACGCTGAGGAGTCTCGTTTCCGACAAAGTCAAGCGACATCTCAGACAAAAGCACGCATTCACCTAACACTCAGCATTGAGACAAACTCAAACATCAACACACAATTACAAAATAGTTTTTTAAATTTGCTAGAACAACTCAACACTTCTTCTTCCTCATCCTCGTCCTCCTGTTCATGGTCTTCATCGTCGACGTTTAAATTTATAATAAAACATCTCCTTCATTCTGACATTGCTTTTTTAAATCTAATTAACGTACATTGGAATTAAATTATTTTTCAAAATTAACTCGAATTGTCTATCTATAATTAATATTTGCTGGACGTGACAGATTTCCAATAAGTGTTTAATTGTGTTGTTGTTTGCTCACACATATTGCATATTGGTCACGGGGTCTGAAATCTGTTAGCAATGACGTTTGTTTCTTCGACAGTTTGCCCGTAGCCGATTCTGCGCCGTTCCTCTTTTGATTTGTTGCATGCTTGGATGGATATGTTGCTGACGTAATCTTTAATTGTTTTGTTTTTCGTTTCATAATCCATGTTGGTCTGCGCGAGTAAATTCACGGAATGATTGCACACACTTTTTCTCAAGACTTTAAATACCAGGTCCGTTGTTGGAACGGCTGCGCCGCGCGCTGCGTGCGTGGCTATAAGCTCTCGCCCTCTCTCCAGCCGTGGAGTGAACTCTGGTGAGCACAGTGCAAGTGACAAAGTCTTATGCAATTCGTCTTGTTACACTCATAGCCACAACTCAATTACATCTTAACTCTATTATGAATCACCTCACTCTATTCTGAATCTTGTCTTAGGTACGGGGAGTAGGGTCCAACACTGAACAGGTGTAGCAGCAATCAGTTATCGACTCGTCTTGTCCGGATGTAGTAGGTGACCAGTGCAAGTGATGAACTCTTGCACATGTAGCAGCAGTCCAACACTCCACTCACAAGAGTTTAGTTGATGAGTTCACAACTGAGAAGATAAGACTGAATCTTGTCTTCACTATTCAGAATCTTCATAATGCATTCGTACGGGGAGTAGGGTCCAACTTCAATGTCTGTAAAATTGAATTTATAATAGGGGTACTATTATAAATTCAATTTTACTTTTTCAGGAGTTACTATTATAAATTCAATTTTGTGTTTTTCATGCGTCTCAGAATCGGTCGATATATAAGACAAAGTCAACCCGAGTTATTCTTGCACCGAGACGCGAAATCACGGACCCCACTCGTGCAGGTCAAAGATTGGTGTTTTAGGTGCTACCTGTAATGTGATTAATAAATCTATAGTGTTATTTTTTTTTTTGGAGTGTGAATAAAAGGTTCGTTAGAAGTACATGTTTTATTTTAGACACTGACTCAAAGTTTCAATTCGGCCAACACGGCTTGTAGGTCGACAATTGAAGAATATGAACGATCAGTTAGGTACACTGTGTTCTAGTGTTTTAAACAAATAAAATAAAAATAATTAAATAGGACTGACTTTGTTTTACTTAGGAATGAATTTGTTTTAATGGTTGACGATTTACATTGCAAAGGAAAACAATAAATTCAAGTCGTGGTTCCAGAGTTGTTAAACGACGTCCGTGTCGTAGGCTCGTTGAGTGACGCTCTGCCTCCGCAATTAAAATTACGAACCGCTTACAGCGTTCTTTCGCTTGCAGAGAGATACGCGGAGTGTGTGTTGTATCGAGTGGACACGCTCGCCAGCGTAATGCAATCATCCGGACTGGTCAATGTCATTTCTTTTCATAAATTCAATGCACTTGACACACAAAGCGGTTCGTATTACGTTAATTATAATTACGCATATCTTTACCAACTTTTGTCTCTGGTGCGACATAACGTTGTGTCCCTGACTGTCCACTGTCTGCAACCCATGATGAAGTTAGCTCGTGTTCTACCCAGTGTCGAAAATTCTGACCTGGTCCTCTACTCGCGCACACCGGAAGCTGTAGACGCGCTGAAGATGATGTATGTGAACCACTACAAATCTTTCTTGGAAGCGGAAGTATACACAAAATTCAGAAATCTGCAATTTGACATTACTGGAGAACCTACAGCTGACGATATTAGGAAAATCGACCTCTAAACAAGAGCGATTTAGGTAAGTAAAATAATGGGGTCGAGCTTGAAGAAGCGTCACGTAGTAATTGTCTTGTTACGGTTCTTCAGTGCAGAAAAAAAAAATCTAAAAGAAAATAAAACTCAACAGCGGTTAAAATATTTATTACTGACACACAAGAAAGGAAGATGCGAGGACGACGCGACGCAACAGCATTCTGAAATGCCTTTGCCGTTGTTAAACGTGTTCGCCTTGTCGCGGATGAGCGACATCAAATCGTCATTGTCGTCCTCGTCGTCCGAAGGTCGGATAAGAAAGGTTTCGTTGCTCTCGCGGTTAAGTGTCGTTCTTCTAATTTTCAGAGGATCGTTGATAAAGAGGTAGTAGGATCCACTTTCATCTTTCTGTCTCAGATCGTACTCTACGGCGAATCTTCCGCTCCAGGTAGACTGTGTTGTTTTCAACTCGTCTTGCTTTTTGTTTATTTCATCGAGTCGATTTCGCAAATCTGTCAAATCGATAGTACTCTCTGAAGACTGTGGTGGTGTTATTTTCAACTTCTCTATGTCGACTTGCTTCTTTTTTATTTCCTCGAGTCGATTTTCCAAAGCGTTAAAATTGTTAGTCATCTGATCAACAATGTACGTCGGCACATTCACTAGCAGCAGTCAAGTACGTCGGCACATTTTCGGCACTAAAAAAATGGCACTAGTTCATAAATCTGCAATTTGACATTACTGGAGAACCTACTGCTGACGATATTAGGAATAGAGTAATAAAAATAAAAAACAACAACGGAAAAAGCGTGTATATCAACGGCGGGATTGACATTTCGAACAACCTGCCTAATAACTCTGAAGATAAGACACAATTGCCTTTTCTCGATGTTCGATTCAGTACTGTGATGAACAATAATTTTATATGGAGTATGTCTGGGCCAGAAATGTCTAGCGAAATCTACGAAAATTACATGTTAGCGTTCCCAAAAAAAACAGTGAATCAAATCAACAAAGGAGACAAAAAGAATCGGTCGGTCCTGTCTCGAAAGTTTAATACGGTTCGTGGAAATAACAACGAATACCCCTGTGTTTAATTGCAGAGTTGGTCATCATGAACAGCGTCCGTTGAATCGTGTTGTCGAGCGCTAAGGTTTGAAAAGTGGATTTATCAACGCAGTCCCCGAATGTCGAAGAATTTGCAGAATAGATGATGTTGTAAACAATCTTAGCGAAAATGTACGCTGCGCAGTCAGACGTTATACATCGCGTGGATCGAACCTCCGGAGGAATGAACCTTGCGTTAAAATGAAAAGAATCTATGTTCTGAAATTTGTACTCGAGAGGCAGCAAACCTTCGAGGATGACCAATTTCGGCAGAAGCGGTCTACATTGCGCATTCACCAACGTCTCAGAATTGGTCTATATTGCAGACAAAGTTACGCATTCACCAACGTCTCAGAATTGGTCTACATTGCAGACAAAGTCACGCATTCACCAATGTCTCAGAATCGGTATACATTGCAGACAAAGTCACGCATTCACCAATGAAATTTGTCGCTAAATTTGAAATATCAGATCCCAGTCTTTCTTGTATGTTGGGTCCGCTTACTGCGATACTAAAAAGAGCGTTTTGCTAATTTTAATTTCGCAGATTAAGATTTATGTTCTATATCACGATATTCAAGTAAATTTAGATTAGTTTAGAAAAAATTAAATGTATGTGATTTTGATTTTTTACGCAGTCTTCTGTTAACGTAACCCATGAAACAAAGATGACTAACCCATGAAACAAAGATGACTATGTTAAACGGATTTATATATAAATGATGAATATACAATTATTTAAAATACTGAATTTAACATATTCTACATGTTTACAGATTCCTAAACCGTGTGAATGTGCCGTCATATGGCATATTAAGCCTTCGGCGAACGTCCAGATTCTGAACTCAATGTTTCAAGGGGTTACTATTGTAAACTCAATTATTATTTTTCAGGGGGTACTATCATAAAGTCAATGTATGGGGTTACTATTATAAATTCAATGGTGAGTTGGGATAATATCATAAAATCAATTTTTGATTGTTCACTGCAGATTCTGACCAACAGATTCTGAACTCATGTTTGAAGGGGTTACTATTGTAAACTCAATTGTGATTTTTCAGGGGGTACTATCCCGTTCCGGACAATGTCAGACATTCGCTAATCTGGACCCAGTCCACATGAACAGAAATACACAACCGAGTACCTGCTCCTCCTGCTGTGTCAGGACCCCCGTGCAAATGTGGGTTTTTGACCAAGCCAGTGATCCGTAAACCGATCAGCAAGTCTAAAATTGAATTGAAAAAATCCAGTGCTTCAAATGAAAATAATCTTTGCCAAGTTAACGCTAAAATACTTTACTATGTGATTCTAAACATCAACAACCAAGATAAGAACATTCAGGATGTATTTTACACTACCTTTGCTCACTGCTGTTTGGGTTTCGGTATTTTGGTTAGACTCTTCGATATTTTTCCTGTTTTCATTAATTTGGTCTTTTAACCGGTTGATTTCGGAATCTTTGTCAATCACGGTTTTCGCAATCTTATTCAATTATTCGTTAGAGCTTGATAACGTCAGGTTAGTTACTTGCAATGCATTTGCACGTGCGGTTTCAGCTGCTAGTATTTCCTGGGAGGATTTGTTCTCTGTGGTCATATCCTCAATTTGTTTGTTCAACCGTATAATTTCGTCTTCTTGTTTTTTCAGTAATCTCGATAAGTCATTACTCTTTTCACTCAGTTGGGTTTCGAGAGCAGTTTTCTCTTGCTGGAGGCGAGTGACATCTTGCTGGAGTCCATCTCTCGTTTGTGTCTCTTGTAGGAGTAGAGTTTTATTTTGAGTCAACTCTTGTTTGAATTGATCATTCTCTGTATCTAATTCGTTATTACGTTGTTGGAGTTGTTCGTATTCATTTTGCATAAGATCGATCTTGTTTTTATTTTCAGATAATTCTGCGTTCAGTCGGTCTTTTTCTTGGATTATCTTTCGTATATTTGCATTAACTTCTAAGAATTTCTTATCTACATCTTTGTATATTGTCATTATTTGTTGTACTTTGGCAGATGACTTTTCAATTTCTTTCCTTAATTCAGATTTTTCTTCTTCGTGTTTAGTTTGTTGATTTCGTAATTCATCCATGTGCTTCTTTGTAGAATCGGCTAACTCTTGACTAAATAAACTTATTTCATTAATTTTAGCGTCTAACTCACTCTGCTCTAGAGTTAAGATGTAATAAAGGTGGCTGAGAGTGTGGCTGTGAGGTGTAACAATTGCACATCCGAGCGGCTGTGAGGTGTAACAATTGCACATCCGAGCACCTGACCCCTGCTAGTGAATGTGTGACTTTGTTTTGACGGTCAACTGAACTCATGGATTCAGAATAGAGTTAAGATTTGATTTGAGATGATAAATTGTAACAGGAAGGCGAGTTGCACATCTGAGCACTTAACTGCTTGACGCACGTGTTGTGTACAGACCCCCATGCAGATCCGGACCCCACTCTGTCTCTTTTGCTTCCCCCTCAGAGAGACTTGCAGATTTTAGGTTACCGCTCAGGAGACTCTTATGAAACGAAATCGTCAGATGTTGGACCCCACTCGAGCTAGCGTTCACCTCGTGCTATCTCTTACTTGATCTCAAAATATCAAGATCCCAAAATAGAGTTAAGATGTAATACTCTTTCCTACCTCTAGAGTTAAGATGTAATAGATGTGGCTGAGAGTTAAGATGTGGCTGTGAGGTGTAACAATTACAGGAAGGCGAATTACACATCTGAGCACTTGACTGCTTTGAACTCTTACCTACCTCGCAACCAATTTAGACTGCTGCTAGTGAATGTAACAATTGCACATCCGAGCGGCTGTGAGGTGTAATAATTGCACATCCGAGCACCTGGCCCCTGCTAGTGAATGTGTGACTTTGTTTTGACGGTCAACTGAACTCATGGATTCAGAATAGAGTTAAGATTTGATTTGAGATGATAAATTGTAACAGAAAGGCGAATTGCACATCTGAGCACTATTTTTCAACAGTGTGTTGTGTAAAGAGAGAGAAGCACACAAAGAACACAGCAACGTCAATAAGAAGAGATGTACGAGATCGTTCATAGAAGAAGTGGAAGGTTATCGTCAAGGAGGTGTACACAAAATAGGCATTCATTTCAACCAGAAGAAAATCATAGACGCCCTCAAATCTGTCGCTCCATCCTTCACGCAGAACGAACGTCCGACTGCCAACTACAGAACATCTCTTCACGTGAACGCTCAGACTAAGGACAACCTGAAGCGTCTGTTGGTGTCGATGTTGGAGAACGCTGACGGGTTGACCGACAGCGATGTAGAGGAGATCAGGAACGCGCTCTGCTTACCTGAGTGTAAAGACATCCCCAAAGATTTAATCACCGACGCATTACCTTTCGTTTTACAGCCGAATGTCGAAAGAGTACCGTGTAAGTGTTGCACCGATTTCAAGAGTGATGTAGGTTGTTGAAAATAATAAATATGATGTAGGATATCAACATTTTATTAACCCTGATGTTCACACAATAGTATTCAGAATCCGTCTACAGCTGACACAAAGTCTCGCATTCACCACCATCTGCAACTCTTGACGGTTTAAGTCATGCAACAACAACAAGTATAGTATTCAGAATACGTTTACCACTGACACAAAGTCTCATATTCACACAACATCTGCAGCATTCTCTGAGACAAAGTGACAAGTCAGAAAAGTCTGAGGGAATAAGCATGCAACACTCGTATAGTATTCAGAATCAGTCTACTGCTGACATAAAGTCTCGCATTCACACAACTAGCAACATCTGCAACGGATTTGATCCAACTCTGAGACAAAGTAAGATTTGTATTCAGAATCACGCAGGTCACACAATAGTATTCAGAATCCGTCTACAGCTGACACAAAGTCTCGCATTCACCACCAACTCTTGAGGGTTTAAGTCATGCAACAACACGTATAGTGTTCAGATTACGTTTACCACTGACACAAAGTCTCATATTCACACAACATCTGCAGCATTCTCTGAGACAAAGTGACAAGTCAGAAAAGTCTGAGGGAATAAGCATGCAACACTCGTATAGTATTCAGAATCAGTCTACTGCTGACATAAAGTCTCGCATTCACCACCATCTGCAACTCTTGAGGGTTTAAGTCATGCAACAACACGTATAGTATTCAGAATACGTTTACCACTGACACAAAGTCTCATATTCACACAACTTCTGCGGCATTCTCAGACAAAGTGACAAGTCAGAAAAGTCTGAGGGAATAAGCATGCAACACTCGTATATTATTCAGAATCAGTCTACTGCTGACATAAAGTCTCGCATTCACACAACATCCAACTCTGAGACAAAGTAATGAAAGAGTGGGGTCCAATATTGCACGGGGTGTCGTGCTAGGTTCGCTGAGAGTGGGTGGGGTCACGCTGCAGTTGGACACGACTTTGGGTGATTTGTAAGGCTGAGGAGTGAATGTGCGACGTTGCCGTGCGAGGCGACGGATTCTGTAAACCACCACTTCGTGGACAGCGGTGAACGCTGGCCTGTGCTCTTTCCTGTACGACAAAGTCTCCCATTCACTTCCATTTTTAATCAACAACAACAAGGAATGGAATTGAAAACTAAAAACATTAAATGGTGTTGCTTATTGTTTCATTTCATTTGGACAGGAATACTATTGTCGAGGTATGGTACAACTCGATCCGGGTGTGATGATGGCGTGTGTTGGTTGGAGGTGTTGGTTGGAGTGTAGGTAATGCGACTTGATATGGTGATGATGGGAGCTTCACTCATCTGCCAGTTCAAATAATTCATCAATGCTATTTTCGATTCTGCTGGCGATGCTAGAAATGGTGTCCAAAGTGGCTTTTTGAGCCTGTGTTAGATCCAACATTTGTTTTTTCATATATATTTGAATCGCCATCAATTTTTCGATGCACTCAGAGAGTCTCTTAACCTCGTCTGTAAGTTTCAAGATCCGATAGTTGTCGTTGTTCATCTCTCGAAAACCGATTTGTTAACAGCGTCGAAAAGTAACAAGACTCGATAGTCGTTAAGATGAAGATGCAATGATATGCAAGATAGTAAGTGCAGCGAAGAAGATTTAGAAACGTGCCAGTCCTTCGACCAGATCAAACTAAACAACCGAATCTTTTTCGTCGTTGTCGTGATGGGAAACATAATTCAACGCTTGAGAAATAACGGTCTGACGATATACTTCACTTCTCTAAACAGTTTTTCTTTCAACTGGAAAAATGGTCTTCAGCCGAAATTGGTCATCCTCGGAGGTTTGCTGCCTCTCGAGTACAAATTTCAGAACATAGATTCTTTTCATTTTAACGCAAGGTTCATTCCTCCGGAGGTTCGATCCACGCGATGTATAACGTCTGACTGCGCAGCGTACATTTTCGCTAAGATTGTTTACAACATCATCTATTCTGCAAATTCTTCGACATTCGGGGACTGCGTTGATAAATCCACTTTTCAAACCTTAGCGCTCGACAACACAATTCAACGGACGCTGTTCATGATGACCAACTCTTCAATTAAACACAGGCGATCTGCATTCGATTCAGATGAAACCAAAATTAACATTATAAGATCATACAACGTGCTGAAGCAAATATACGATTCTTTGGTAGAAAAAGATAGGTTGAGTCGATATTATAACCTGAAAATAAAATATAACAATATAAAAATTAAACAACTTCTCAGCGCCATTAATCCTCATCTTAACAACAACAACAGAATTAAGAAACACTTGTTGGACAAATACAAAATTTCCAATCAGAATTGGTTAATGTTTTTGAGAACAAACAGAGGGGACGGTAACGGAGATTACGAAATGTCAGATGCGAATGACACGTCTACAGAAGCCGTTCAGAAATTGATCGCATTATTCCAACCTATATTTCCTAACACGGGTAATGTTGACGAACCCGTCGCCGATCAATTATTGAATCTGCAAGTAGTCGCGTCCGATTTAGAATCTGTCGTTACAGCGTTTGAATTGAATGCCGATGTTGGTCTCGAACGAAAAGTCCAACACAGAGACGTCGTCGTCATGCCTCGTACACCTGAATCCTCACGTGTTCGAGATGCACTTCATCAACTGGAAGAAAATTCCAATCTTCACATGTCTACACAACATGGTGTCGTTTCGCATTTTTTTTTTAATAAATTAAATCTGAGAACAAATTTCTGTCCCGTCGGGTTGCTTCCAAGTGTTCATCGCAACGCCAAATTGAAATTCCTGAAACATCCTGAATTGATATTTAGTAATGCTCTCAGAATGTTGTTCGAACGTCGCTTCATGAATGGTATTCTATTCAGAATATGTTAAGACTAACTCTAAGACTTTGCTTTGTTGAAGAGTCTCTGTAGGAGTTCTGATCAGAGCCGACGTACCTGCATCCCAAATGGCGTCTGACCGATGAAGCTAAACGACGTCTCACCGATTTCAACTTCTTACGACAGTTTCCTGTCCTCAACATTCTCAATGCGTACGTTATCGATTTGAAATGATTGTCGATGATATCTTGTACGTTGGCATAGACTGTGATGACGGCGGTTGTTGCTTGCCCCGGGGAAGAACATATTTTTTTGGGGGGGGTTCGGGCAGCTCGGCGTCATCGCGTTCTTCTTTTGTTCGTTTAGGCCGTTCTGATGACGTGCTTTGATCGTCGACCTCTTCTACTTCTTCTTTCTCCTCCTCGAAAATGTGATCGAGAGTCGGAAACATGACCAGGGGCTACAACGGCAGAGAAATTCCTATAACGTATATTTCATTTAGTATGTTTCGTAACCGAAAGGTGCGATTAATCGGTCTATTATAGGAGTCAACTCTTGTTTGAATTGATCATTCTCTGTATCTAATTCGTTATTACGTTGTTGGAGTTGTTCGTATTCATTTTGCATAAGATCGATCTTGTTTTTATTTTCAGATAATTTTGCGTTCAGTCGGTCTTTCTCTTGGATTATCTTTCGTATATTTGCATTAACTTCTAAGAATTTCTTATCTACATCTTTGTATATCGTCATTATTTGTTGAACTTTGGCAGATGACTTTTCAATTTCTTTCCTTAATTCAGATTTTTCTTCTTCGTGTTTAGTTTGTTGATTTTGTAATTCATCCATGTGCTTCTTTGTAGAATCGGCTAACTCTTGACTAAATAAACTTATTTCATTAATTTTAGCGTCTAACTCACTCTAGCACTTATCCAGTTTTTGTTTACAGGATTCTAATGCTTCATCGTTCTTATCAAACTGGCCGGGACCGCTCGACAAATCAGACTCTCTATCTCTACATGTCACACATGTCCAACACTAGAGGGTTGCAAATTGGACAACTTACTCTTCGAACAGATTCGGATACTGAATAGAGTTGTCATCGTCACGTTAGCTTTGTCATGTGAGTCGACGTTACTCAACTCTCTCCTCATCAACGACTCAGCATCGGCATTCAATTCAAACGCTGTAACGACAGATTCTAAATCGGACGCGACTACTTGCAGATTCAATAATTGATCGGCGACGGGTTCGTCAACATTACCCGTGTTAGGAAATATAAGTTGGAATAATGCGATCAATTTCTGAACGGCTTCTGTAGACGTGTCATTCGTATCTGACATTTCGTAATCTCCGTTACCGTCCCCTCTGTTTGTTCTCAAAAACATTAACCAATTCTGATTGGAAATTTTGTATTTGTCCAACAAGTGTTTCTTAATTCTGTTGTTGTTGTTAAGATGAGGATTAATGGCGTTGAGAAGTTGTTTAATTTTTATATTGTTATATTTTTTTAGACTAGTTTTCAAATCTGTAAAATTGATAGTACTCTCTGTAGACTGTGTTGTTTTCAACTCGTCTTGCTTTTTGTTTATTTCATCGAGTCGATCTCGCAAATCTGTCAAATCGATAGTACTCTCTGAAGACTGTGGTGGTGTTATTTTCAACTTCTCTATGTCAACTTGCCTCTTTTTTATTTCCTCGAGTCGATTTTCCAAAGCGTTAAAATTGTTAGTCATCTGATCAACAATGTACGTTCTGGAATCTAAACTGAATGTCCGTGCCTGTTCATACAATTTACTTTGCATTTCTAACACACACGTTTGGATAAACAAATCTCCGATATCGATGAGAGACTGCAACGCGACATCGAACGGAGTGTCGAAGTCACTGGGATACTCACCGATGTTTTTTTTAACATCGGTTTAAGTAATTCGAGTTCTGTGTTGTTGAAATACTTCTTGTTGATTTGCACTATTTTCCAATTCACGTCATTTTTATACTTAGTCAAAATCGAGGAACAATAATCTTTGAACAGTTCCATGGTTTTCACTCTGTTCAATAGATGTCGTTCTGTTAGTGGCCATACTCGGAGGTAGCGTGCTCATATTCTTGAGGATATATTTTAATTCCCGAGCGACTCAAACAACACTCTCGATTTTAAACGGTAAAAATGTCGTTTAAACCGCACCGGATGTCGTTAACAACTATTTTGGAATCTGCCGACAAGACAAAATCGGTCAGAGACGACGAGATGATAGACTGTTCTCTACCCCCGCTGAATGCCAATCTCCTGATCGTTGAAGTCGTGTCGATCGCCTCCAAAATCGCGAGCGAGGCTCTATAATTTTTTGAAAGCTATCGCTTCGTTGAACGTTCGTTTTGAGTTGAACGATTTCAGTCTCGTGATCTCGCTGCATTCGCGTAATTTGTACTTTCTGAAAGGCGATCTCACGTTTCAACTGTAAAATAGTCTGATTGCATTTCAATAGTTCTTCTTTGTCGATCATTGTTTTCTGAGACTTGTACTTGTACTTTTTCTTGGGATGTTTCTTATAACTGGCCACCAATTCATTTCCTTGTTCGATTTCCCGTATGTTCGTGTGATGGCAATTCAAACAATTGATGAGAGCCACATGACAAATGAAGTCAAATTGTACTGGTGAAAAATAAACAATAAATACGGATTTAACATTTTATTTTACTCTTACTGTCCGATACATTCCCATTCAGTCTTTCATACGGAGACATTTCTTCATTTGCGTGATGACTGATTTTTTCATGCATGTCGAAGGTTTTGATCTGGCCTCACCCAGTCTCTTTTTATTCGTCTTCTTAATCATATGATCGTTCAGCTTGAGGCGCTTAGTGCGTCGCCTCTTCTTCCCGGTGGCATCTGTCTTACCCTCGGTCTTCCGACGTGTAATGAAAAAAAAAAAAAATTAAGAAAGCAAAATGGTTTTTATTCACACCCAATTTGTAAAACTACACGTCAAGAACTTTTACCTGACAATGCATTACATACACTATTCACACCCAATTGTTTTTATTCCCAATGACAATGCATTGACCATTTTAATACACACACAAGTTACATACAACAGGAAGAGGTTCAACAGGAAGAGTTCGTTTACAACTGTAAGTTTAAAATTTAGTACACATTCAACATCTTAAAAATTACATCTTAAAAATTAGTACACATCTCAGCATTCACACACATGTAGAATAAACACATTCACACACATGTAGAATAAACACTTGACATTTCATCTTATCACGTGAGTCACATCCTTTCTTCTTCCAGCTTGCAACAACAACACACGCGAGGCACTTCGCTAAATTTTATATCGTCTGTTAAATTATTAGCGTAAGTTCTAAACTTAAGAACTACATTGTGCATCAAATTAATATTTTTCAAATCGTACTCGAACACAGTGTAGATCAATTTTAAAAATTTAGATTTGGTCAAACTGTTATTGATGTTGTTATAAAATGTGTGTTCGAGTCGCGTATTGAAATCTACGAGATACTCCTTCATGGCGTCGTCACTGTAATACCTTATCGCGTCTGGAATAGATACCGATTTTACAAGTTTGAATGACGTTATATCGACCGTGAAGGGATATATTTTATTTTGAACGATCGTCTGGTACACTAAATTATCGAGTATCGATGGAAGATTTGTTTTAGTTTTTTCGTTTAAACCTGTGATGTTACAACTGACGTTTACATAATTGTGTTGCACGTGATCATGTACGATCACTTGCTGGCCGCGAACGGCATCAGGTCCCACCTGCACGTGGCGGCGAATGTGCTCTGCAACTTCCTTAAAAACGATTACGTCGAAATGCTTTTACACTCGAGTCTCATGCAACGCGGTCTCTTCGTGTCGTTCGTTTTGAACAACATTCTCTTCAGACATATTTCTAAAGACGATAAAATTACCTCTCTAAATGACGCAGACAAGAAAAATATGTTTAACTGATAAGATAAGAAGAAGCATTGCAATGATTATGTGTAATAAATAAAAATAAGAATTTACAGATTGTTTTAGTTTATTCTTCTGTCGTGTCATGGTGGCATCTTAGGTCTTCTTCGGCTGGTGGTGAACGTCTGGCTTTGAACGACAGAGTGAATCGGAGACTTTGTTCTACACGTCGACAGATTGCTAAACCGTCCGTCATGTACAAGTAAACATTGGATGGACTCTCCTGACAAGATTGATTTTGTAAGAAGAAGAAGAATCATTGCAATGATTATGTGTAATAAATAAAAATAAGAATTTACAGAATGTTTTAGTTTACTCACATCATGTCGTGTCATGGTGGCATCTTAGGTCTTTCCGAGACACATCAAGAAATTGTTTTTGTTCCCAAAACACTCGTTGCCGAAGGACAACAATGCACTTGTTGCCGAATGAGTGCACCATGTAATGAAATAAAAAACATTAAGAAAGCAAAATGGTTTTTATTCACACCCAATATGTAAAACTACACGTCAAGAACTTTTACCTGACAATGCATTACATACACTATTCACACCCAATTGTTTTTATTCCCAATGACAATGCATTTGAGTTGGACGAGGAAGATGACGACGTCGTAAAGGAAAAGTCTCTCCGACATCCGAACGCTGCTAAGACTAACATTCTGAAGGCGTTCATGACGAATTTCGGTTCACAGGAAAGTTCCTCTCGTCGTGTGACCAACGTTCAGAATTTGTTTAACAGCGAGAGGAAAACGAACAGCGGCGAAGCAGCAGCAGCAGCGGTCGACCCTCCTAACGGTCAAGGACTGAAGGATATTCCGATTTCTGATATCATGTCTTTTCTCAAAAACGATTTCGAGAAGATTATGAAATGTCTACTATGTCGTTTAATGATAGTGGTGAGCGGAAAGGAATTGGATATCATTGCAAACCTTTCTCAAGAAATAACCAAAATTATGGTCGACAGTGTGATGGGTCACCTCGGAGTACGTTGCACGTTGGATACAATTACGTAGACAAAGTAAAAAGTAAGACTCGTAGGCAAGAGTTCACAATCCGTCTAACGCCGACTGAAAGTCACACATTAACACAACTGTAACATCTGCAACGTACTCGGTCTAGACTTTGGTGGTGAGTTAAGATAAGGTGAGTTAAGAAGTCTAGTACAATCAACACTATTCAGAATCTGTTCAATCTGTGCGAACAGATTCGTGGTGTCTGTCAGTGTCAGATAAGATTCTGAGTTAGCTACATTACATCTCAACTCTCTATTCAACTCTAACACAACTGTAACATCTGCAACGTACTCGGTCTTGACTTTGGTATGTAAGTTGAACTCTTGCCTACCTAACAGCGGAGTGTAGGGATTGAAACGTCGACTCACATGACACAACTTTGGTGAATGTGAGACCTTGTCGATGCAGTTGCATTGCTTAACAATCCTTAATCAAGTTAAAGAGTTTTACGAAGCCGAATTCAATAATCAACAACTGGAATTTTTTTTTTAAATGCAAGAAAATTAGAGAGTTGCATTGTGAAGTCTAGACCGAGTACGTTGCAGATGTTAGCTTGGGAAAAAGATGCTTATTATCTAGTAAAGACTCATTAGGTTTGGTTAAGCGAACTGTATCCAAGCAATTACAAAATAAATGAATTGAAGCTTTGAAAAGTTTTATTGTTCAACAAGAGACGTGTAATAGTGTAAGGTTGCAAGTTTCATCTGATAAAGAACGAACACATATTGTGCACCATCAGCAAGTTGATAAAGAACACATATTGTGTAAGGGCAAGTTGATAAAGAACGTAATCTTGATAAAGAACACACGTACCCTCCTCAAGAACAATTAAAAATTAAAGGAGTTGAAAAGTTTTATTGTTCAGCAAGATACATTATATTGAGTGTAAGGTTGCAGCAGTGCGAAACAATTTACACTCTTTTGCTGTTTTAACTTTCGTCTTCGTCGTCCTCATCCTCTTCCGGTGGTTGTATGTAATGCATTGTTAGGTAAAAGTTCTTGACGTGTAGTTTTACAGATTGGGTGTGAATAAAAACCATTTTGCCTTCTTAATTTTTTTATTTCATTTCACGGTGCACTCATTCGGCAACAAGTGCATTGTTGTCCTTCGGCAACGAGTGTTTTGGGAACAAAACAATTTCTTGATGTGTCTCGGAAAAGGTAAAGCTTTCCCTATAGCATACTCGCACGTTGCTTCCTGTGTGATTAAGATAACGCCCATGTTTTGGCATGTGTCGATAACGACGCCGATTGATAGCTTACGTCACAGCTTTTCGCGCGTTGTTTATTGTGTGTCATTAACACCCCCTATAATAGATCGATTAATCGCACCTTTCGGTTACGATTATCAAACCCCGCTCAGGAACTTGCACAGCATGCTATAAATCTGATTGTCAATAACAAAAACCTCGAAGAAGAAGAACTAGAATCTCTTCTTAACTCATCTTGTTCCGTGTATGTCGTCGTTAATAACTTTGAACGCGCCGTGGTGAACTTCAACCACTGTCTCGACAACATACTAAATGAAATATTCGTTATAGGAATTTATCTGCCGTTGTAGCCCCTGGTCATGTTTCCGACTCTCGATCACATTTTCGAGGAGGAGAAAGAAGAAGTAGAAGAAGTCGACGATCAAAGCACGTCATCAGAACGACCTAAACGAACAAGAGAAGAACGCGATGACGCCGAGCTGCCCGAACCCCCCCCCAAAAAAATACGTTCTTCCCCGGGGCAAGCAACAACCGCCGTCATCACATTCCACACCGACGAAGAAGTCTATGCCAACGTACAAGATATCATCGACAATCGTTTCAAATCGATAACGTACGCATTGAGAATGTTGAGGACAGGAAACTGTCGTAAGAAGTTGAAATCGGTGAGACGTCGTTTGGCTTCATCGGTCAGACGCCATTTGGGATGCAGGTACGTCGGCTCTGATCACAACTCCTACAGAGATTCTTCAACAAAGCAAAGTCTTAGAGTTAGTCTTAATATATTCTGAATAGAATACCATTCATGAAGCGACATTCGAACAACATTCTGAGAGCATTACTAAATATCAATTCAGGATGTTTCAGGAATTTCAATTTGACGTTGCGATGAACACTTGGAAGCAACCCGACGGGACAGAAATTTGTTCTCCGATTTAATTTCTTGAAAGTGCTGCGAAACGACACCATGTTGTGTAGACACGTGAAGATTGGAGTTTTCTTCCAGTTGATGAAGTGCATCTCGAACACGTGAGGATTCAGGTGTACGAGGCATGACGACGACGTCTCCGTGTAGGACTTTTCGTTCGAGACCAGCATCGGCATTCAATTCAAACGCTGTAACGACAGATTCTAAATCGGACGCGACTACTTGCAGATTCAGTAATTGATCGGCGACGGGTTCGTCAACATTACCCGTGTTAGGAAATATAGGTTGGAATAATGCGATCAATTTCTGAACGGCTTCTGTAGACGTGTCATTCGCATCTGACATTTCGTAATCTCCGTTACCGTCCCCTCTGTTTGTTCTCAAAAACATTAACCAATTCTGATTGGAAATTTTGTATTTGTCCAACAAGTGTTTCTTAATTCTGTTGTTGTTGTTAAGATGAGGATTAATGGCGTTGAGAAGTTGTTTAATTTTGATATTGTTATATTTTATTTTCAGGTTGTAATATCGACTCAACCTATCTTTTTTCTACCAAAGAATCGTATATTTGCTTCAGCACGTTGTATGATCTTATAATGTTAATTTTGGTTTCATCTGAATCGAATGCAGATCGCCTGTGTTTAATTGCAGAGTTGGTCATCATGAACAGCGTCCGTTGAATCGTGTTGTCGAGCGCTAAGGTTTGAAAAGTGGATTTATCAACGCAGTCCCCGAATGTCGAAGAATTTGCAGAATAGATGATGTTGTAAACAATCTTAGCGAAAATGTACGCTGCGCAGTCAGACGTTATACATCGCGTGGATCGAACCTCCGGAGGAATGAACCTTACGTTAAAATGAAAAGAATCTATGTTCTGAAATTTGTACTCGAGAGGTAGCAAACCTCCGAGGATGACCAATTTCGGCTGAAGACCATTTTTCCAGTCGAAAGAAAAACTGTTTAGAGAAGTGAAGTATATTGTCAGACCGTTATTTCTCAAGCGTTGAATTATGTTTCCCATCTCGACAACGATGAAAAAGATTCGGTTGTTTAGTTTGATCTGGTCGAAAGACTGGCACGTTTCTAAATCTTCTTCGCTGCACTTACTCTCTTGCCATTGCATCTTCATCTTTTGTAGACAAAGTCACGCATTCACCAACGTCTCAGAATTGGTCTAGATTGCAGACAAAGTCACGCATTCACCAACGTCTCAGAATTGAATTCACCAACGTCTCCGAATTGGTCTATATTGCAGACAAAGTCACACATTCACCAATGTCGCAGAAGCGGTCTACATTGCGCATTCACCAACGTCTCAGAATTGGTCTATATTGCAGACAAAGTCACGCATTCACCAACGTCTCAGAATTGGTCTACATTGCAGACAAAGTCACGCATTCACCAATGTCTCAGAATCGGTCTACATTGCAGACAAATTCACGCATTCACCAATGAAATTTGTCGCTAAATTTGAAATATCAGACCCCAGTCTTTCTTGTATGTTGGGTCCGCTTACTGCGATACTAAAAAGAGCGTTTTGCTAATTTTAATTTCGCAGATTAAGATTTATGTTCTATATCACGATATTCAAGTAAATTTAGATTAGTTTAGAAAAAAATAAATGTATGTGATTTTGATTTTTTACGCAGTCTTCTGTTAACGTAACCTATGAAACAAAGATGACTAACCCATGAAACAAAGATGACTATGTTAAACGGATTTATATACAAATTATGAATATACAATTATTTAAAATACTGAATTTAATATATTCTACATGTTTTACAGATTCCTTAACCGTGTGAATGTGCCGTCATGTGGCATATTAAGCCTTCGGCGAACGTCCAGATTCTGAACTCAATGTTTGAAGGGGTTACTATTGTAAACTCAATTATTATTTTTCAGGGGGTACTATCATAAAGTCAATATATGGGGTTACTATTATAGATTCAATGGTGAGTTGGGATAATATCATAAAATCAATTTTTGATTGTTCACTTCAGATTCTGACCAACAGATTCCTCACTTCTCTAAACAGTTTTTCTTTCGACTGGAAAAATTGTCATCAGCCGAAATTGGTCATCCTCGGAGGTTTGCTGCCTCTCGAGTACAAATTTCAGAACATATTCTTTTCATTTTAATGCAAGGTTCATTCCTCCGGAGGTTCGATCCACGCGATGTATAACGTCTGCGCAGCGTACAT
>NW_026111750.1:62500-65000 GCF_024679095.1 Eriocheir sinensis | reverse complement strand
GCTTATGAAAGACTAAATAGTAAAATACTGCTTCTATCTATGAATAATATTTGTCAGAATAGCCTAAAAGAATAATAATAAATCATAATCCACGTAACACTAAAATAATATACTACGAACATCTCAATTTCGCGCGTGATCGTGTCAGCGAGAGAGAGAGAGAGAGAGAGAGAGAGAGAGAGAGAGAGAGAGAGAGAGAGAGAGAGAGAGAGAGAGAGAGAGAGAGAGAGAGAGAGAGAGAGAGAGAGAGAGAGAGAGAGAGAGAGAATATTACAAAAAAAAAAAATAATGACCGGGACCGCGAGGGGTAGATAACGGATGTGCGCGGTGGGTGTGGAAGCCCAGCCAAGATTTTTGTTTTGTTTTTTTTGTTACTCTACTTTTATTAGGCATTATTTGTTTTAGGTTTTAGTGAGTGGGGTAAGGTGAGGGTTGGTTTGTTGATGAGGATGGTGTAGGTGGTGGGGGTAGGGTTGTTGGTGGTGATGGGTTTGGTGATGAGGGTGGTGTTGGCCGCACAAAGGTCAAGTTCCCCTGCTTTATTACATAGTAGCCCTTCAGGCCTACCCTTCGTCTTCCGTCATTCATTTTGTCATTTGCCTCACCAGCCTCTTCAGCCTGGCAGCTGGTGAGGGCTCCTTCAGCCCAAACCACCGGTCCATATCTGTAAATTGAGGAGATCTACGTTACAATTTCTATGCAAAAATAGCGAAATGATATTCCATGAGAATTGCTTGCAGAGAGACTCCAATGGTCCAACCTTACCAGCAAGGCAATCAGTCGGAAACTGATGCGCGCGTGTGAAGCTGTGAACGTCACGCGTATAATACGTATAAAAGCCGAGTGGAGGAGCCAAGGAGGAGGGAGGGAGTGTGTGTGTGTGTGTGTGTGTGTTCAGTAATGGACATCTTCCAGTTTCTTCCTCCTCCTCTCCTCGTCACTGCCACCCTCGCCGGCCTCCACCAGAGCACCACGCTGATTTCATTAGTTTTCTCTCTCTCTAGATAGATAGATAGATAGATAGATAGATAGATAGATATTGCATTTATATAGTGGCATTTCTTCTTTAGATGGAATACATGGGTAAATATATTTATAAAATTATAAATAATTTTTGTACGTCTGTCATGAAGCGTCGTAACAAATGTTCTTCCTCTTAGGTAATGTGGTCAATGGATCTTCCTCTGAACTGTGCCTAGAGCTGCAGCCCAAGGCCCCAGTGGTATGTGTTTTTTTGAATTGCTACTGATGTAAAGTATATGTAATTGATGAACGAAGTCAATGTTTTATTAGTGTCGTAGGCCACGTATCATACGGAGAGAGAGAGAGAGAGAGAGAGAGAGAGAGAGAGAGAGAGAGAGAGAGAGAGAGAGAGAGAGAGAGAGAGAGAGAGAGAGAGAGAGAGAGAGAGAGAGAGAGAGAGAGAGAGAGAGAGAGAGAGAGAGAGAGAGAGAGAGAGAGAGAGAGAGAGAGAGAGAGAGAGAGAGAGAGAGAGAGAGAGAGAGAGAGAGAGAGAGAGAGAGAGAGAGAGAGAGAGAGAGAATGTGTACATAATGATATCATATTATGTTATGTGTAGTTGCCTTCCTCCTCATCATACTATTTTTTGTCCGCCTATTATTTTCTCTCTTGTCTTCACTTTACATTCATATTGAGGCATTTCTTCCCGTAGGTGAAATGCATGGGGTAAACAAGTTTATAAAATTATAAGTGATTTCTTTTACGTATATCATGAAGCGTCGTAACATTATGCTCATCCTCTTCCAGGTAATGTCGCCAATGGATCTCCCTCTGGAAATATGCCTAAAGCTGCAACCCAAGGTCCCAAAGGTATGGTATTTTTTTGTGTGTGAATTGTTACTGATGTAAACTATAGATGTATTGATCGATATTTGGTTTATCTACTTCATGAATCTCTATGACACCAATTCCTCCTTTCTCAGGTACTGCTGCAAGCAGTCATGCCCCAGGTCCTTCGGGGTACAGGCCCGCACCTCGCCGACGTCCTGTGCAACCCGACAAGTACATGAGACTGCTGTTTTCACGGACGGTAACGACAACGACATCTCTGACTCTGAATTTGTTCTGGACAGTGACAGTGACAGTGACAGTGACAGTGACTTTGACAGTGACAGTGAAAGTGACAGGGACAATGAACTGCGTGAAGGTGAGGATGACCACCGGAACAGAGAAGTGCTGCTGCCTGAGACCCCAGACTTCTCATTTGCTTGGTCAGAAGGGTCAGACTTCGTACCTGACCTGCACGAGTTTTGCTCTGACAGGAGTGGCGTGACGAGAGACTGGCCTTGCAACGACCAGTCAAATGAGAGTGACTTTTTCCGTGCCTACTTGGATGATGAGTTGATGTCATTTGTTGCCCATCATACCAACGACCATTTTCGTTTGGTGTGTGAGGGAATGAATGGTCTTCCACCCACTTCCAGGGCACGGAAATGGAGGATACAACGGCAAGGGAGTTGATTGTCTTTATCTCCTGATC
>NW_026111750.1:7500-57500 GCF_024679095.1 Eriocheir sinensis | reverse complement strand
GCACATGTGATGAGCAGGATTGTTATCTGTGCTGGCGCAGTGTTCTAATGTTGCCAGTACTGCCTTCTCTCTCTCTGCCATACGAGGGTACTGCTTCCACCCTCCCTCCCATGTAGATAACGCGAGGGAGCATAGGCCTATACACACACACACACAAACACACACACACTACTTCTTCTTTTTGGTGCCTGCTCCTGGAGAGAGAGAGAGAGAGAGAGAGAGAGAGAGAGAGAGAGAGAGAGAGAGAGAGAGAGAGAGAGAGAGAGAGAGAGAGAGAGAGAGAGAGAGAGAGAGAGAGAGAGAGAGAGAGAGAGAGAGAGAGAGAGAGAGAGAGAGAGAGAGAGAGAGAGAGAGAGAGAGAGAGAGAGAGAGATGAAACGAAAGTATTATTTTATGAAAATGCAAAAAAGCCGCGCTCGCTCTCTCGGTATAATGCTCACTTTCGCCTGGGAAGCTCGTAGTTCGATTCCTTCCTGGTCAGTGTAGGCGGATATCTGGTAGTCATTTCAGAGCACAATACATCACTGAGCTATGTACAGCGGCTAATTTTCATAATATCACACAAGATATGAAGCTACATTAGTAATATTTTCCTTTCTATTCTTTCGTTGTGGATGACATACCACAAAAAACGACTCAAGCCTGTTCATTTGGTGGTAAACTATTTTTTGCTCTCTCTATTTTTTCTTTCTTTATTTTTTACATTCTGATTTACACCATGGACAAAGAACACACACACACACACACACACACACACACACACACACACACACACACACACACACACACACACACTTCTTTCCTCTAAAATAAAGAACACAAGCTACTCATAAAAACGAGACAAAGAATAAACAAAGAACTCAAGGGTGCCCTTCGTGGTCAAACTCAGACCTAATTACCTTCCCTAGTCCCACACGGCAATCAGTCGGGCGAGGGGCCTTTAACAACGCCGTCTCCAAAAAAGAAATGCAAGGATACAAATGCAGGAATTTTTTCGGACAGTAAAAAAAAAAAAATAATAATGAATGGGTCCCCCCCCCCCCACACACACACACAAATATCTTTTGAATCTTGCCATGGCTTATTAGTCGTTAGAATTGTATGAATAATGAGAGAGAGAGAGAGAGAGAGAGAGAGAGAGAGAGAGAGAGAGAGAGAGAGAGAGAGAGAGAGAGAGAGAGAGAGAGAGAGAGAGAGAGAGAGAGAGAGAGAGAGAGAGAGAGAGAGAGAGAGAGAGAGAGAGAGAGAGAGAGAGAGAGAGAGAGAGAGGTTCAGCTAAACCCTTGGGAGCAAGGCGAGAAGGTTGAGGTTCCGAGGACTGTCACCAGATGTCAGGACCTCTCATGAGGAATATATTTATTTATCCTTATTTACGTCTCCCTCAAAACGGGCTCGTTTTCTTTAGACCACCTGTCGAACGCCTACGGAGAGTTACTGGCGCGCTGTAATTTATACGTATTATTAAGTGATTAATAAAGTACTTTAGTAGAGGTAAATATTTTTGGAGGCTGCAGAAACTGATGACGAGTGCGTTGATATGTGTTATATAATGATTTGCGTTAGTGATATTTTTCAAAATTAACTCGCTTAGAGGGAGCATTCAGAATCAAGGCCCTCGCTGCTAAAGGGTTAAAACAAATTCATTCCTAAGTAAAACAAAGTCAGTCCTATCTAATTTATTTTATTTTATTTGTTTAAAACACTAGAACACAGTGTACCTAACAGATCGTTCATATTCTTCAATTGTCGACCTACAAGCTGTGTTGGCCGAATTGAAACTTTGAGTCAGTGTCTAAAATAAAACATGTACTTCTAACGAACCTTTTATTCACACTCCAAAAATAAAATAAAATAACACTATAGATTTATTAATCACATTACAGGTAGCACCTAAAACACCAATCTTTGACCGCCACGAGTGGGGTCCGTGATTTCGTGTCTCGGTGCAAGAATAACTCGGGTTGACTTTGTCTTATATATCGACCGATTATGAGACGCATGAAAAAAACAAAATTGAATTTATAATAGTAACTCCTGAAAAAGTAAAATTGAATTTATAATAGTACCCCTATTATAAATTCAATTTTACAGACATTGAAGTTGGACCCTACTCCCCGTACGAATGCATTATGAAGATTCTGAATAGTGAAGACAAGATTCAGTCTTATCTTCTCAGTTGTGAACTCATCAACTAAACTCTTGTGAGCGGAGTGTTGGACTGCTCCTACATGTGCAAGAGTTCATCACTTGCACTGGTCACCTACTACATCCGGACAAGACGAGTCGTTAACTGATTGCTGCTACACCTGTTCAATGTTGGACCCTACTCCCCGTACCTACGACATGATTCAGGATAGAGCGAGGTGATTCATAATAGAGTTAAGATGTAATAAAGTTGTGGCTATGAGTGTAACAAGACGAATTGCATAAGACTTTGTCACTTGCACTGTGCTCACCAGAGTTCACTCCACGGCTGGAGAGAGGGCGAGAGCTTATAGCCACGCACGCAGCGCGCGGCGCAGCCGTTCCAACAACGGATCTGGTATTTAAAGTCTTGAGAAAAGTGCGTGCAATCATTCCGTGAATTTGCTCGCGCAGACCAACATGGATTATGAAACGAAAAACAAAACAATTAAAGATTACGTCAGCATCATATCCATCCAAGCATGCAACAAATCAAAAAAGGAACGGCGCAGAATCGGCTACGGGCAAACTGTCGAAGAAACAAACGTCATTGCTAACAGATTTCAGACCCCGTGACCAATATGCAATATGTGTGAGCAAACAACAACACAATTAAACACTTATTGGAAATCTGTCACGTCCAGCAAATATTAAGTATAGATAGACAAAACGAGTTAATTTTGAAAAATAATTTAATGTACGTTAATTAGATTTAAAAAAAGTAATGTCAGAACGAAGGAGATGTTTTATTTTAAATTTAAACGTCGACGACGAAGACCATGAACAGGAGGACGAGGATGAGGAAGAAGAAGTGTTGAGTTGTTCTAGCAAATTTAAAAAACTATTTTGTAATTGTGTGTTGATGTTTGAGTTTGTCTCAATGCTGAGTGTTTGGTGAATGCGTGTTTTTGTCTGAGATGTCGCTTGACTTTGTCGGAAACGAGACTCCTCAGCGTTGATTTGTAAAAGGAAACGTTGCTAGAAAAAGAGAAATAAATATTCTGAACCGCGTCTACGGCTTCGTTGAAATATAGTTCGAATCTCTTTTAGATTGGGCTTCGTCTTGGGATACAATGATTTTTGATAAGAGTATTTTTTTTCGAGGGAGGCGTGTCTCAATTTTCTGTAAGCGCCAATTACGGTATGTGCGAGGGCCCAGTCCGCCTGTTCCGCTGAATCCTCGGGTTTTACAGTTCCGTACAGTCGATTCGCCTTGTTGTGCCCCAGCAGATTAAAAGCCTTTTTAATTTCAACGCAGAAGTCGATCAGGTTAAACATATTTTTCTTGTCTGCGTCATTTAGAGAGGTAATTTTATCGTCTTTAGAAATATGTCTGAAGAGAATGTTGTTCAAAACGAACGACACGAAGAGACCGCGTTGCATGAGACTCGAGTTCAAAAACATTTCGCCGTAATCGTTTTTAAGGAAGTTGCAGAGCACATTCGCCGCAACGCTGATGCCGTTCGCGGCCAGCAAGTCGTCTTGCTTTTTGTTTATTTCATCGAGTCGATTTCGCAAATCTGTCAAATCGATAGTACTCTCTAGTTGTGTGTGACATTATTACATGGTGTTATTTTCAACTTCTCTATGTCGACTTGCTTCTTTTTTATTTCCTCGAGTCGATTTTCCAAAGCGTTAAAATTGTTAGTCATCTGATCAACAATGTACGTTCTGGAATCTAAACTGAATGTCCGTGCATGTTCATACAATTTACTTTGCATTTCTAACACACACGTTTGGATAAACAAATCTCCGATATCGATGAGAGACTGCAACGCGACATCGAACGGAGTGTCGAAGTCACTGGGATATTCACCGATGTTTTTTAACATCGGTTTAAGTAATTCGAGTTCTGTGTTGTTGAAATACTTCTTGTTGATTTGCACTATTTTCCAATTCACGTCATTTTTATACTTAGTCAAAATCGAGGAACAATAATCTTTGAACAGTTCCATGGTTTTCACTCTGTTCAATAGAATTTTCGTTAAGTAGCTTAACATTTTTTTAGACATCAACGACTCAGCATCGGCATTCAATTCAAACGCTGTAACGACAGATTCTAAATCGGACGCGACTACTTGCAGATTCAATAATTGATCGGCGACGGGTTCGTCAGCATTACCCGTGTTAGGAAACATAGGTTGGAATAATGCGATCAATTTCTGAACGGCTTCTGTAGACGTGTCATTCGCATCTGACATTTCGTAATCTCCGTTACCGTCCCCTCTGTTTGTTCTCAAAAACATTAACCAATTCTGATTGGAAATTTTGTATTTGTCCAACAAGTGTTTCTTAATTATGTTGTTGCTGTTAAGATGAGGATTAATGGCGTTGAGAAGTTGTTTAATTTTGATATTGTTATATTTTATTTTCAGGTTGTAATATCGACTCAACCTATCTCTTTCTAACAAAGAATCGTATATTTGCTTCAGCACGTTGTATGATCTTATAATGTTAATTTTGGTTTCATCTGAATCGAATGCAGATCGCAGCTGTGTACGCAACTGCTCTATCAAGATCATTGTATCATGATCGGGATTGTACTTTAGTAAGTCGGACAGTAATACTTCAACATTAATACTGTCGTACACGATATTAATAATTGTCCTGACAGCATTTGTCAAATCTTGAAGCGTTCTATTGACGTCCGTTGACACAGTAGACTCCCGTGGTTCAGCCATTTGGCTGAGAGTTAAGATGTGGCTGTGAGGTGTAACAATTACAGGAAGGCGAATTGCACATCTGAGCACTTGACTGCTTTGAACTCTTACCTACCTCGCAACCAATTTAGACTGCAGTATCTTCTTGACACTGGGTAGGACGGAATCTTCTTCTGTTGTTTTATCGCTGATATCGATTAGCTGACCAGACACACAAGCAGCAGAACACACATACACCACCACATGTTTTAATTTTTAAGATAAGTAAGACAAATAAAACAATAATTAACGTTCAGATTTTATTACATGACCAATTATATGACCAAAGCTGAGTGTACTATGAGATGATCGGTTTTGTATTCTATTGTTTCGCCAGTCAAACCGTACTTGAATAATGTGTCGTCGGAAGGAGATGAGAATGAAATATCGGACATCGCCTCGCCTTTGGCACTTTCTCGTCACGTCGTCGGGCTTGCGTAAAGGACGAGACAGGCATGTGTGTCGCCAACCTCGATTTGATCAGGCAGAGGATCGATAGAATGGATCTCGACGAACGACGAGTCGTAGAAGAGTCTAACAGATTTCAGACAAGCACCAATACTATACATCTTGAATGTGTCACACACTACAGAGTTCAGAATCGTATCTTAACTATATTCTGTTCTATCTGAATCTGTTCGCAGCAACTCTCTAGTTGTTTGTGACATTTGCATGGGTCTCTCTGCGCGCATGCAATTGTAAGTTAAGACTTCCTTGTCGTCAAAAGATTCCAGACAATCGTTAATGCAACTCTACACAAGACATGTATCTCTACATCTTGCATAAATCGAGATGACTTGCACCAATACTATACCTCTTGAATGTGTCACACACGTATCTTAACTATATTCTGTTCTATCTGAATCTGTTCGCAGCAACTCTCTAGTTGTGTGTGACATTTGCATGGGTCTCTCTGAGCGCATGCAATTGTAAGTTAAGACTTCCTCGTCGTCAACAAGATGACCTGCACCAGAACTATTGCCTACCTAACAACGGAGTGTACAGACTCACACGACAAAGTCTAGAGTAGTCAGGTAGGCAAGAGTTCAACACTCTTTCTGAATATAGTCTAATTTGTTGTACCTTCGAAATCGTGTTGAACTTTTTCTGAATATAGTCTAATTTGTTGTTCTCTAGTTGAAGAATTTTTGCAACTAGAGAGTTGCTGCGAACAGATTCAGATAGAACAGAATATAGTTAAGATACGATTCTGAACTCTGTAATGGGTGACACATTCAAGATCTATAGTATTGGTGCAGGTCATCTCGACTTATTCAAGATGTAGAAATACATGTCTTGACGATTGTCTGGAATCTGTTAGCACTGAGCGACAAGGACGTTACATTTGCATGCGCGCAGAGAGACCCATGCAAATGTCACACACAACTAGAGTTGCTGCGAACAGATTCAGATAGAACAGAATATAGTTAAGATACGATTCTGAACTCTGTAGTGTGTGACACGTTCAACTAGAGAGTTTCTGTCACACACAACTAGAATATAGTCTATGAAGAACTTCTGTCAATGAAAGATACACAAGCGAGATATGCGTTTGTTAGAAGCATCGTATCCATCGTGACCGATTCGATAACAAACACGAACATCCGTTTGATCATAATCTCAGTGTGCTGATGGGTAACCGGTACTTACTGACACACGAAGATGCAGAATATGTCGATCGCGCAGAGCGTTATTTGGACGCTTTTATGTAGGTGTAAATCCAGGGAAGACAAGCATCACACTTCTTATTCGGCGTTAAAGACTACCACCAAGAAGAATAACAACAAAAGACAAACATGGAAATCGAGACTCAGGAAGACTCTGCTAGCAAAGTTGAAACAGGGTTGACACAGCAACAGGAACAACAACCGTCCAAGAAAACAAACAGGACGCAACGCAACAAGCAGGCGAAACCCGAAATGGTCCAGTCGGTACCCACTATTGTGATAGACATTCATCGTGTTGATCATTTAAATCTCAACACAGAATCTTTAGGTCTAAGAGGACTGACCACCAATTCGCCACCAGCACATAATCTGTAGCTGACCGCCAAGACCGAAAGGTAAATGAATTCATCGGGGCATACGTCCATGTATTATAACATTACTCTACAGTTAACGTAAATTATTCTCACAAAAAAAAACTACTTACGCGCTCTAACGTCGGTAAAACAAAAACAAGTCACACCGTTTTATCTTCAGATGTAATACTGACTATCTGTCTCTAGGTGTGAAAGTAATTGTTCTTGACGCTAAGCTACGCGTGAATGTACGACTTTGTCATGGAAGCTAAGCTACGCGTGAATGTACGACTTTGTCGTGGAAGGTTACCGACTTTACGCTAACACGACGTCCAATATTTCCAATTTAGCATACAATTACCATTGTTAAAGCGGTGTAAAATCCAACTGAGTACACACACAACACGACATACCTCAGTCTAACTCTAATGTAAAACATTGTTAAAGAACTCTACGTGTTTTGAACTCTGTTAGATGTGTATCATCAGTACGTACAAGAAAGACTGGGGTCCAGTATTTAAAATTTAGCATACCGTTACCATCGTTAAAGCGGTATACCGACACGACTATACCTCAACAACACGGACCTTGTCGTACAGGTCGTCTGATTTTGAGTTCAGAATCGGTAGCGTTATTCGACAAAGACATGAGTTCAGAATCTGTTGGTCAGAATCTGCAGTGAACAATAAAAAAATGATTTTATGATATTATCCCAACTCACCATTGAATTTATAATAGTAACCCCATACATTGACTTTATGATAGTACCCCCTGAAAAATAGTAATTGAGTTTACAATAGTAACCCCTTCAAACATTGAGTTCAGAAACTACGACTATCCGTTCGGCACATTTTCGCGTGTGTCGTCAACGACACCACCCGTGACATAAATACACACAGCGCTGCAAATACACACAATAACTTCATACACAGTGCAAATACACACAGTGCAAACACACACAGTGCAAATACACACTATGTGCTAAAATACACACTATGTGCTAAAATACACACTATATGCTAAAATACACACATAGTGCTAAAATACACACAGTGCTTACACACAGTGCAAATATATAGTGCTAAAATACTACAATACCCACATAGTGCTAAAATACATAGTGCTAAAATACTACAATACACACAGAGTGCTAAAATACATAGTGCTAAAATACACAATGCTGCAAATACACACAGTGCTACAATGCTGCAAATACACAGTGCAAATACACAGTGCCAAATACACACACAGTGTTAACATACACACATACAGTGCTAAAATACACATATACAGTGCTAAAATACACACAGTGCAAATACACAATCCAAATACACACACACACACAGTGCTAAAATACACAGTGCTAAAATACACAGTCAAAATACACAGTGCAAATACACAGTGCAAATACACAATCCAAATACACATACACACACAGTGCTAAAATACACAGTGCTAAAATACACAGTCAAAATACACAGTGCAAATACACAGTGCAAATACACACAGTGCAAATACACACAGTGCAAATACACACAGTAAAACGAAAAAAAAAAAACTGGTCGGGTAGGGTCTGGAACTCACCGCTTGCGAGGGTGACGTTGCTTGGATTATTGTTCCTCGATTTTGACTAAGTATAAAAATGACGTGAATTGGAAAATAGTGCAAATCAACAAGAAGTATTTCAACAACACAGAACTCGAATTACTTAAAACGATGTTAAAAAACATCGGTGAATATCCCAGTGACTTCGACACTCCGTTCGATGTCGCGTTGCAGTCTCTCATCGATATCGGAGATTTGTTTATCCAAACGTGTGTGTTAGAAATGCAAAGTAAATTGTATGAACAGGCACGGACATTCAGTTTAGATTCCAGAACGTACATTGTTGATCAGATGACTAACAATTTTAACGCTTTTGGAAAATCGACTCGAGGAAATAAAAAAGAAGCAAGTCGACATAGAGAAGTTGAAAATAACACCACCACAGTCTTCAGAGAGTACTATCGATTTGACAGATTTGCGAAATCGACTCGATGAAATAAACAAAAAGCAAGACGAGTTGACGCGATTGTCGTGAATATTTCGACCGACGAAAATATCCTTTCGACGGCGTATTTCATTTTCTTGAATGGACAAGGTTCTATGCAAAAGGTTTCAAAGACCGGAAGACTTCTTTCCAACGGCTTAATAACAGAAACCTTTAATGCTACAGATGTGGGATTTGTTGACGAAATCATGGTGTTAACTATGACCGTATTGAAGTAAGTGATGAAATAGTTCGACGTGTGTCGTCATTGTTAAGATCTTGTTGCAGATCACGTCTGTTCGTGACCACCTAGGGTTAAGAAATAAAATTTCTGTGTGTAATATGATTTGTTTTATTTCACATTATAAAAAAGATTATGGTGTGAGTATTTGTGTCACCCTGGCTTGTTATTATTTGTTTTAAATCTTAACTTTATCCCTAAATCCTAGCTAAAAAATTAAACCTTTGTTTTGGGAGGGATGCCAAAAAAACAAGAAGCATCGACCTCTAAACAAGAGCGATTTAGGTAAGTAAAATAATGGGGTCCAGCTTGAAGAAGCGTCACGTAGTAATTGTCTTGTTACGGTTCTTCAGTGCAGAAAAAAAAAAATCTAAAAGAAAATAAAACTCAACAGCGGTTAATATATTTATTACTGACACACAAGAAAGGAAGATGCGAGGACGACGCGACGCAACAGCATTCTGAAAACGGTAAGTGATCGCTCTGTTTCGTTCAAGAAGAATTTATAATCTCAAATCAAATCTTAACTCTATTCTGAATCCATGAGTTCAGTTGAGCGTCAAAACAAAGTCTCACATTCACTAGCAGGGGTCAGGTGCTCGGATGTGCAATTGTTACACCTCACAGCCGCTCGGATGTGCAATTGTTACACCTCACAGCCACACTCTCAGCCACATTTATTACATCTAAACTCTAGAGGTAGGAAAGAGTATTACATCTATTTTGGGATCCAACATTGATCTCGACATCAATTGTGCAGTTATCGACATGTAGCAGCAGTCAGTTGCTCGGATGGGCACGACATCTTTTTGCAAACGAACAGATGAGACAAAGTCACACATTCACTAGCAGCAGTCAGGTACTCTGATGTGCAATTCGTCTTGTTACACCCATAACATCTGAACTCTAGCAATTCGTCTTGTTAGTTGTCGACATGTCACGACATCGTCTTCTTACACCTCACAGTCTACTACATCTCCACATCTACTACATCTTAACTCTAAGTAAATGTGTGACTTTGTTTCAACAGTCAACTGAAATTCTACTCTATGTACATAACCCGAGATTCATGTACATAACCCGAAATTAATCTTATCTTCTCACTAACATTTGTTACACCCATGTCAATGTGACGTTCGTCACGTGTTCCAGAATGACCAAAGTCTGCTATGCACACTTCCAGAATGACCAAAGTCTGCATTTATTATACACACTTCCAGAATGACCAAAGTCTGCAAAGTCTGCATTTGTTACCACCAAAGTCTGTATTTTTTACATGTGATGTACGTCCAAATATATTTGTGTTACGTGTTCCCAAATGACAAGGTCTGCATTTGTCGTGGTCACACACACACACACACAAACACACTTGGACCAATCTAGGATTAAGCAACACGGTACCTGCTCACGTTGTCTAGTACAAACATAAGTGTCATAGCCGCTCGCTCAATTGTTTAGGTATTATGCAATTAGATAACATTCCGTTCTCGTCCGTGTTCGCCAGGTTCTTGTACGACGACATCGAAGGCTACGGTGCACACCTACAAGCCGTGTTGGCCGAATTGAAACTTTGAGTCAGTGTCTGAAATAAAACATGTACTTCTAACGAACCTTTTATTCACACTCCAAAAATAAAAAATAATAACACTCGTTACATTTGCATGCGCGCAGAGAGACCCATGCAAATTTCACACACAACTAGAGAGTTGCTGCGAACAGATTCAGATAGAACAGAATATAGTTAAGATACGATTCTGAACTATGTAGTGTGTGACACATTCAACTAGAGAGTTTCTGTCACACACAACTAGAATATAGTTAAGATACGATTCTGAACTCTGTAGTGTGTGACACATTCAAGAGGTATAGTATTGTACATTGGACGGGCATGTAGCAATTACTACATCTTAACTCGAGTGAATGTGAGTTTGTTTGTCTTGTGTAGAGTTGCATAGTTGGACGCAAGCATTAAGAGCAACTAGAGAGTTGCATTGTTGGACTCAAGCTCTGAATAAACCTGAAAATAAAATATAACAATATAAAAATTAAACAACTTCTCAACGCCATTAATCCTCATCTTAACAACAACATAATTAAGAAACACTTGTTGGACAAATACAAAATTTACAATCAGAATTGGTTAATGTTTTTGAGAACAAACAGAGGGGACGGTAACGGAGATTACGAAATGTCAGATGCGAATGACACATCTACAGAAGCCGTTCAGAAATTGATCGCCATCTTCAATGCTCAATAGGATAAGATTTGTAGTTTAGCGATCTGCAAAGATCTTAATATTTGTCTTCTATGAGGACGTATATTTATGTAATATTTACATTAAAAAAACAAAACAAAATTTACATTGTTTTATTTTTAACAAACGTACATTACATTATTTAACAAATGGCACGTTGGACGGTGCGTCTAGACCAACAATGCAACTCTCTAGTTGCTCTTAATGCTTGTAAGATTTTGTACACTCCGTAGGCAAGAGTTCACAATCCGTCTAAACACAACTGTAACATCTGCTTTGTCATGTGAGTCGACTTTCCAATCTAGACCAACAATACAATTCTCTAGTTCTTAATGCTTGAGTCCAACAATGCAACTCTATTGCATTGCTGTGTGTACTAGTATCTCAACTTTATATTCAACTACATCTCCTATTCAGAATCTGTTGGTGTAACATATGGGTCACCTCGGAGTACGTTGCACGTTGGATACAATTACTTAGACAAAGTAAAAAGTAAGACTCGTAGGCAAGAGTTCACAATCCGTCTAACGCCGACTGAAAGTCACACATTAACACAACTGTAACATCTGCAACGTACTCGGTCTAGACTTTGGTGGTGAGTTAAGATGAGGTGAGTTAAGAAGTCTAGTACAATCAACACTATTCAGAATCTGTTCAATCTGTGCGAACAGATTCGTGGTGTCTGTCAGTGTCAGATAAGATTCTGAGTTAACTACATTACATCTCAACTCTCTATTCAACTCTAACACAACTGTAACATCGGTCTAGACTTTGGTATGTAAGTTGAACTCTTGCCTACCTAACAGCGGAGTGTAGAGACTAACATAACTGTAACATCTGCAACGTACGCGTGATGGAATCTCTATTCAGAATCTGTTGGTGTGTCACCTCAGAGCAGGTTGCACGTTGGACGGTGCGTCTAGACCAACAATGCAACTCTCTAGTTGCTCTTAATGCTTGTAAGATTTTGTACACTCCGTAGGCAAGAGTTAACAATCCGTCTAAACACAACTGTAACATCTGCTTTGTCATGTGAGATGCAACTCTCTAGTTGCTCTTAATGCTTGAGTCCAACAATGCAGCTATTCAGAACACTTATTCTATCTTGGCATTCTTCATGGTTCTTTGTTTACTAGTTTCTGTCACTTTGATTTGGCATATGTCAATAACAATACCATCTTCGAATGATTTGGCATGTATCAATAACAACCCCCCCCCTATCGATAGCTTATGTTATCGAAAAGTCGCGCGTTGCTTCTTGGGATTTTTCGCGTGTGTCGTCAACGACACCACCCCTGACAGCTTACGTCACCGAAACGAGACTTGATCGTGCCGAATCCAATAATGGCAAGGTTTTGAGTGATTTTGCATGTCTCGATAACAACACCCTTCCCCTGATAGCTTACGTCACAGATTTTGATTAAAACAATGATTTGGCACGTGTCGATAACGACGCTGATTGATAGCTTACGTCACAGCTTTTCGCGCGTTGCTTCCTGTGTGATTAACACAACGCCCATGATTTGGCTTGTCACTTTGTCTCAGAGAATGCTGCAGATGTTGTGTGAAAATGAGACTTTGTGTCAGTGGTAAACGTATTCTGAATACTATACGTGTTGTTGTTGCATGACTTAAACCCTCAAGAGTGCAACGTGCAACGTACTCCGAGGTGACTCATATGTTACACCAACAGATTCTGAATAGGAGATGTAGTTGAATATAAAGTTGAGATAGTACACACAGCAATGCAATAGAGAGTTGCATTGTTGGACTCAAGCATTAAGAACTAGAGAATTGTATTGTTGGTCTAGATTGGAAAGTCGACTCACATGACAAAGCAGATGTTACAGTTGTGTTTAGACGGATTGTGAACTCTTGCCTACGGAGTGTACAAAATCTTACAAGCATTAAGAGCAATCACATCGTCGGAGTGAAAGACGTATGATTACGTACGGAGATGAAGAAACCTTCGAAACAGATCCGTCAGATCAAGCAGGAGCTCTAGTATCCAGACCCACCTTGTCGATAACGGAGCTGACCCCCTATGAAGAACTTCTGTCAATGAAAGATACACAAGCGAGAGATGCGTTTGTTAGAAGCATCGTATCCAAAATCGTCTCAGAATTGGTCTACATTGCAGACAAAGTCACGCATTCACCAACGTCTCGAGTGTAAAGAGAGGAGAGTGCATGATTCTGATAATAAACTGGCTTGTTATTATTTGTTTTAAATCTTAACTTTATCCTTAAATCCTAGCTAAAAAATGAAACCTTTGTTTTGGGAGGGATGCCAAAAAAACAAGAAGCATCGACCTCTAAACAAGAGCGATTTAGGTAAGTAAAATAATGGGGTCGAGCTTGAAGAAGCGTCACGTAGTAATTGTCTTGTTACGGTTCTTCAGTGCAGAAAAAAAAAATCTAAAAGAAAATAAAACTCAACAGCGGTTAAAATAATTATTACTGACACACAAGAAAGGAAGATGCGAGGACGACGCGACGCAACAGCATTCTGAAAACGGTAAGTGATCGCTCTGTCTCGTTCAAGAAGCTTACATACAATTGTTTTCTCTGTCTTCAAGCAGTTACAATTTCAGATACAGATTCATTTAAACCCATGCTACAAAATTAACAATCAAACAACACCGGGAATATTAGTAGCAGTCAGAAGCGAATGACGATGTCCTTGTCACACGTTAGCGAATATGTGAGATAAACGGGTTTGGCTGTCACTGTGTCTCCGAATTGTTAGTGGCTGACAATCTCGACATCGAAGTGAAGAGTTATCAGAAACGATGACTGTTTTTCCATTCCAGTTCACGCAGGCGAAAAAGAAAACATAAAGAGACTTCGATCCGTGTGAAGTCTAGACCGAGTACGTTGCATGTGTGACTCTGCGTCGTCGTTAGACGGATTGTGAACTCTTGCCTACCTAACAGCGGAGTGTACAAAATCTTACAAGCATTAAGAGCAACTAGAGAGTTGCATTGTCCAACGTGCAACCTACTCTGAGGTGAATGTCTCAGAATCGGTCTACATTACAGACAAAGTCACGCATTCACCAATGAAATTTGTCTACAGTGTATTTCATTTACACTCAAAGGGGTACTATTATAAATTCAATTTTACTTTTTCAGGAGTTACTATTATAAATTCAATTTTGTTTTTTTCATGCGTCTCAGAATCGGTCGATATATAAGACAAAGTCAACCATTCGTGTGCTTTTCAGGGGGTACTATTATAAATTCATTTGAATTCTTACCTATGAATATTTGAAGATAAGATGTAGAACTCTTGCCTACGTTGAGATAAGATTTTGATCTCTAGTGTTGTACATGTTATTGATCGAAGGTAAAGTAGTCATCGTCACGTTAGACTTTGTCATGTGAGTCGACGTTCCAATCTGTATACTCCGCCGGATAGAACAGATTCTGAATAGAGTTATCTCCGAGTCCAAAAAACGTACACTTGAAAAACGATTTAAGTATAATGTACGACATACACTCTTCTCAGAACATGACGCACTTACTAATTCAGAGCGGTACATTGTGCACGTTCGTTCGGTATTCACATGTTGCTACTCATCACACACGATCACATAATTGACGGGATGTTCACTAGGCCCAGTGACGGACGGAATTCTTCACACTTCGTGCACTAAAGGTTTGAACAGATTATTGAATTTATATTTACAGACCTTATTGAAGTTCAATCGCAGGCCAGACGCCAGGAGGCGTGAGTTCAGTTGTGTGTTCACATGTGAGCGACGTCTTACTTACTAAAGAGACTTCTCTTCTTGCTTGTTGACATTTGCATCTGCGTGATGTCTGTCATTTTAGATCGTATTTAATTGTCATGTCGGTAAACGAACCCGTGCATATGAAAGACCACACATGCAATTAAATAATTCAACCACACATGCAATCACATAATTCACGAGAAACTGATGTAAATAATGTAAATATGTATAAAAAAATATATACAAAAACAAATAGAATAATGTAAAATCGTATCAAAATAAATACACAGAATATTAATAAAACAATGTAAATTTGTATGAAAATAAAGATGCAAAATACCCATTAAATAACGCATTTTTTATAAAAATATATATACCAAAATACACATGAAAAAATGAATTTGTATTAAAATAAATATACAAAATACACATACAATAAGGTAAATCTGTATTGAAATAGATATGCAAAATACATATAAAACAATGTAAATTTGTTTCAAAATATATATACGAATACACATAAAATAACGTAGATTTATATAAAAATATATATACAAAATACACATAAAATGAAGTAAATACGTATAAGAAAATGTATACAAAATACACATAAAATAATGTAAATTCGTATCAAAATAAATAAACAAAATACCAATAAAAGAATGTGTATTTGTATAAATATAAATATACAAAATACAGAGAAGTAATTAAATTCGTATGAAAATAGATATACAAAATACAGATAAAATAAGCTAAATTTGAATTGAAATGTATATACAAAATACATAAAATAATGCAAATTTGTATCAAAATATTTATAAAAATACATATAATAACGTAAATTTGTTTAAAAATATATAAACAAAATACACATTAAAAAATACATATAAAAAATATGTACAAAATACTCATATAATCATGTAATTCGTATCAAACTAAATAAACAAAATATCAAAAAAATTATGTAAATTTGTATGAGAAAACATATACAAATACATATAAAATAACGCTAATTTCTATAAAAATATATGTCCAAAAATGAACATAAAATAAAGTAACTTTGGATAAAAATATATATACAAAACACACATTAAATAATGTAAATGCGTACGTAAAATAACCTAAATTTGTATAAAACTATATACAAAAATACACAAAAATAATTTAAATTTGTCTGAAAAGAAATATACAAAATACACATAAAATTAGGTTAATTTGTATTGAAATACATATACAAAATACACATAAAATAATGTAAATTTGAAAGAAAATATATAAACAAATACACATATAATAACGTAAATTTGTATGAAATATATATACAAAATACACATTAAATAATGTATATATGTATAAAAAAATATATACAAAACACAAATAGAATAATGTAAAATCGTATCAAAATATATAAACAGAATTTTAATAAAATAATGTAAATTTGTATGAAAATTAAGATGCAAAATACCGGTACCATTCCTCCTGACTGGAAGAGGGGGTTGACCGTCCCTATCTGGAATGGGAAAAGGGGACCGCCAGGACTGCAACAACTACCGTGGTATTACACTGCTCAGTGTGAAAGGCAAGGGGCTTCCCCATCTATTGCTGATGCGAATTCGCAGGTAGTTGCTGAAGCTGCAGAGACCTGAACATTCTGGGCTCACGCCTGGTAAGTCAACAACTGATCGTATCCTAGCGCTTCGCGTACTGGTGGAGCGCCGAGGTGAGTTTCGACAGGGGATGCTTGCAGCCTATGTCGATCTCAAGAAGGCGATTGATTCAGTGCATCGTGAGGCACTCCGGGATCTTCTGCGACTCCGTGGGATTCCTGCGAGGACTATTGGTCTGCTGACTGGCCTGTATTCTAGGACAGAGAGTGCTGTGAAGTGTGTGTGTGTGTGTGTGTGTGTGTGTGTGTGTGTGTGTGTGTGTGTGTGTGTGTGTGTGTGTGTGTGTGTGTGTGTGTGTGTGTGTGTGTGTGTGTGTGTGTGTGTGTGTGTGTGTGTGTGTGTCCAGCTTCTTTCACGTGAATGCGGGAGTGAGGAGGGGCTGTGTCCTTGCCCAATCTCTTTTCAACACTTGTATGGACTGGGTACTGGACAGAGTTGTGGGCCAGAGTCATTGTGGAGCATCCATTGGCAATACCAGGGTCACTGACCTTGTTTTTGCTGATGATGCAGTAATCCTGGCGGAGTCGCTGGAGGTTTTGGCGATGGCTCTCGAGGCACTGCACGAGGAGGCAAAGCCCTTGGGACTCCAGGTCTCCTGGACGAAGACCAAGGTACTGTTGTTCGGTGGCTTGTTGGATGACAGAGTACCGTCTGTTCATGCGTGTGGCGAGGATGTTGAAATCTCGGAAAGTTTCATGTATCTTGGTTGCGTGATTCATAACAACGGAGAGTCTGGCCAGGAAGTCTTACGGCTGATTCATCTGGCTCACGGTGTAATGGACTCGCTCAGCACGAGTATATGGCGTTGTCGATACCTGTGCAGAAGAGCAAAGATCCGGATCTTCAAGTCCCTTGTGCTCCCTGTCTTATTCTATGGTTGTGGGACATGGACACTAAACGGAGATTTGTAGACGCGGATTGATGTCTTTAGTAATAAGTGTCTACGCAGAATCATGGGATGTCGCAGGAAAAACTTTGTGTCAAACAGGTGACTACTCCGTGAGACTGATTCGATATATATTACCTGCATAGTCCGTCAACGCCAACTCCGGCTATACGGGCACGTGGAGGAGGCCAAAGGGATCCCCACGGAGTTCGTGGCTTGAGCAAGTCGATAGATCCTGCAGGGAGGTACTCGGGGTGGGAAGGAGGGCTGCTTGGACACTCGCCCGGAGGGATCCCCGGGCGTGGCGTCTTAGGGTGGACGAGGCGACGCGTATATATATATATATATATATATATATATATATATATATATATATATATATATATATATATATATATATATATATATATATATATATATATATATATATATATATATATATATATATATATATATATATATATATATATATATATATATATATATATATATATATATATATATATATATATATATATATATATATATATATATATATATATATATATATATATATATATATATATATATATATATATATATATATATATATATATATATATATATATATATATATATATATATATATATATATATATATATATATATATATATATATATATATATATATATATACATATATATATATATATATATATATATATATATATATATATATATATATGTATATATATATATATATATATATATATATATATATATATATATAACCATAACCCAAGCTTTGGAACAGTGAGTTAAGTCCCCCTTCAAATGGGTAACTAAGAAAACGAAGAAAAGCCAAGAAGTACAAATTGTCTCCTACCTGAAGGCCAAGACTTGAATGAAAGAAAACGCATATATGAAATTTAGGAAAGATTCGAGGAGGAGATAAATTTGTGATTATCCGGAGAAAAGACGAACAGGACGGATTCCAAAAGAGGGCAGACACTGGAATTGATGGGCGGGAGGACAGAGAGAGCATGATGAGTGACAGAGGGCGAGGGAGGAGAAAGGGAGAGAACTGAGGGCAGGGGAAGAGACTGGAATTGATGGGCGAGAGGATAGAGAGAGCATGATGAGTGACCGAGGGCGACGAAGGAGAAAGGGAGAGAACTGGGGGCAAGAGAAGCGAAGGGAAGCAAGGGAGAGGGAGAGATGCCTGATGGGGAGAGAAGAATGACGCAAATGAAAGGAGGAGGGAGAGATTGAGATATGGAAAAAAATGAGATAAACGGACGCAAAAAATGGGAAAATCATAGAGGAAGGGGAGAGCTTCAAGGGGAGAGGAAGGGAGAGAAATAATTACGAGAGGGAGAAGAAGCGGAAGGGAGAGGGAATTTGAAGGAAGGGAGGAAGGGGATCAACTAATTAGGAGAAAAGGATAACTGAAAGGGAGAAAGAGGGAACGAGAAGACTGAAAAAAGAAAGAAAGAGAAAGAAGAGACGAAAGAAGAGAGGGAAATAGGATACATCAGGAAGATGGAAGAAGGGGAGACGGGAAGGGTGAATGAGGCGGAGAAAGGAGGAGGAGAAAGGGAACCAGAAAGAAAGATAAAGAAGGGAAGAGACGAAAGAAGAGAGCAAAATAGGATAAAGAAGGATGGTGGAGGAAGGGGCTGAAGGCGAGGGTAGCTGAGGAGAAAGGAGGAGAGGGAGACTAAGAAAGAGATGAAGAAAGGAAGAGAAGAAAGGAGAGAGGGAATTAGGAGATATACGGAAAAGGAAGGAAGGAGGGAACTAGGAAGAGATGTAAAAAGGGGAGGCAGGCAGGAAGGGAGGTAAGAAGGAGAGGGGAGAGGAGGGGAGAGAAGGGGGATAGAAGGGGGAGAAGAAAAGCGAGAGTGTGGAGGGGAGGCATGTTTTGTGGCCGGCCTCGAGGGAGAAGTAATTAGGGGGAGTAATTAAGGAAGCATAATTGTGTTCCTGTGCATAATGACGGAGCCTTGCTTGCAAGGTAAATACATGGAGGTTTATTTCGTATGCCGGAAGCGCCTTCATTCGAGAAAGATAGATAAATAGATACAGATATAGATAGGTAGATAGATAGATATAAATAGATGGACAGAATTACCCCCACATGACTTAGAGGGACAAATACCTTTTGCCTGAACATTAGCACACCTTTGTCGTTCGCCTGCTCTCCGAAATAGATAGATAAATATATAGATAAATACCTTCATGTAACTCAGAGGGACAATAGTTTTTTTCCCTGAACATTTGCACACCTTAAAAGTTCATACGCGCTCCTTTGACACACAGTTTAAAGAGAAAACAAGCTGCAGAGATCGCCAAACCAAGGAAAGCTTTATATAATAACTCAATAGCTTCAGAAGCCAGCAGAAACATCGCTCCACAAAACGACTGGAAAACATTATATATTATTACCTGCTAGATTTAGAAGGAAAACACTTAACTCGATAATATATCAGAAGCCAGCAGAAACATCGCTCTACAAAACGACTGGAAAACATTATATATTATTACCTGCTAGATTTAGAAGGAAAACACTTAACTCTATAATATATCAGAAGCCAGCAGAAACATCGCTCCACAAAACGACTGGAAAACATTATATATTATTACCTGCTAGATTTAGAAGGAAAACACATAACTCGATAATATATCAGAAACCAGCAGAAACCACTTACTAACACGGCTGAAGGAAACTATATGTTATTGTTTGCTATATTTACAGATCGCTCAGAGACCAAAGAGACACATTGTTAGAAAACTCAAGGATCGCCAAACAAATGAAAACATTAATTACTCCATAACTTCAGAAACCAGAAGAAACATCGCTCCACAAGACGACCGGAAAACATTGATTATTACGTGCTAGATTTAGAAGGAAAACACGTAACGCGATAGTATACAGAAATCAGCAGAAACATCGCTCCACAAGACGACCGGAAAACATTGATTATTACTTGCTAGATTTAGAAGGAAAACACGTAACGCGATAGTATACAGAAACCAGCAGAAAACACTTAATAACACGACTGAAGGAGACTATATATTATTGTTTTCTATATTTATAGATCGTACAGACCAAAGAGACACACTGTTAGAAAACTCAAGATCCTTCAAACAAATGAAAACACACAAAAAAACTCAACAGTAAATAAAAAAAAACCAGCAGAAAACGAGCTCAAGAAACTAACTGAAAAGCATATTACCACTTGCTAAATTTACAGAACGTACGAGACCACAGAGGAATTCAAACCCCAAAATACTTCACATTCTTTCACACACACACACACACACACACACACACACACACACACACACACACACACACACACACACACACACACACACACACTCATTCACTCACTCACACCTACACACAAACAAATAAACAATCAAGCAAGTAAACAAACAAACAAATGAAAAAAACGGACAGAGAGAGAGAGAGAGAGAGAGAGAGAGAGAGAGAGAGAGAGAGAGAGAGAGAGAGAGAGAATCCTTCCGTCCCCTTTGAAACACCCTTCAACACGAGGAGGGGGTGAAGGGGGCAGCGTCGGCGCCTTCGTATCAGTGAGATCAAGATAAAAAGCCGACCGTCGCTGTTCTCTGGTGGCCGGCGCGCCCCGAGGAGAGGCGGACAAATAGGGGACAGAAAGGAATGGAGAAGACTGTTCCTGAGACAGATACACCAGGTGCACCAGGCCGCCGCGTGTCGATGGACCTGATACCGCGGGAGATGGGGGGCGGACGGGCGATCCAGGACCCATATTCTCAAAGCTTTCGGCGCCCAATTACACATATTTTACAAGGCTTTCGCAGGCGTTTCGAGCATTTTCAGGGGTAGTTTAATGGCCCTGGTGGTTGTTTAACTCTTCTTCTGTACCAAGAATGTGAAAAAACCCGCATGAAAGCCCGATTAATCTCCATTTTGACCTTTGAAAATAGTTGATGTGCGAGATAGAAGCGTCGGAGAATACCGCCCCAGATGACACGGGTGGGGCGGACACGGCCAGACACGCTAACGTCGCCCTCATCTCGTGTTTGCTCGCCAGTCTGTGCGATGTACCGTCCAACTCCGTAAAGGAACTTAAGGGCGTTAAACGAGAAGAGAAAGAAAAAAGAAAAAGTAAGAAAAAATATGGACTCATTACAAAATGCCAAACACTATGAAACACTACATTTCTCTGAACACCAAACTGTGGGACGCTCTTTTGCTAAGTTCAGCTTCAGAGGTCATCCTAGTACGCTGCCCCTATACAGGCTATGGAGCCGGTTCAGCGGATTAGATTCATACACGCTTCGCACCTGTCGGCGATGTCAGGCTCGCGCTCCCAGTGTGACTCTTTGGGCTTCCCGTTGACTCTGACACACACGGGATTCCAGTACATTGCAGGAATTGTCACGAGGGGAAAAAGGAAGTCGTTTCAGAATGCACAGTCCTCCTCCCTTAAGGCTATGCTCTCGCAAAACGCTTAAGCAAGAACAATAACTTGTAACATATATATTTATGTTGCAACTTGGGGGCAGACAATGAAAGCGACGGACAACGAGGAAAACATTCGTCGTTGTCCGTCTGTTTACCTGTCTGTTTTTTTCTTACCAAAATACCTCAAAATCTGATGAATATATTTACCAGTTCCACATGGGTGAACATCCCAAACATTTACACAGCTCCCTCCACACACACGTGACGGCCGTGCTGCGTGCGCCAAGTGCCGGAGGCGGTGACAGTGAAAACGTGTAAGAAGGTATTAAAGGTTATGATTATTTTCCAGTTATCATTCCTCCATTTTTCGCACTCCTAGAAAAAAAATATGTTAATCAGAAATAGAAAAAAAGAGTCTGGATAGGAATTGTAAAACTTAATCTGTTGTTTGCTCAGCACGTAAAGGAAAATTGAGCTGCATCTCCGTCACAGATTTACGTAGAAAGTTAATGAGTACGTACCACGCACACAAACACACTCACACACACAATAAAACTTCCTTTCTGTGTGTGTGTGTGTGTGTGTGTGTGTGTGTGTGTGTGTGTGTGTGTGTGTGTGTGTGTGTGCTTTCCTCATCACATCTGATAATGAAGACGTTGAGGATTGTTTCGACACAGCCACTCAGCACGGCCGGTCGGCTTAGAGAGAAAGGCGGCGACTCTCTCCTCACTCTTCATAAATAAAAGCGGATCAGCAAAGTAGCTTCTCCCGCGACGCCACCGATGAACAACTCTGTGGGGGGCCCTACCTGCCCGCCGCGCCCCGCCATGCTCCCACTTCGCCCGCCCCGCCCCCGCCCCCCCCACCCCGCTCCATCCGTCCCATCGCGGTGGTCAGAAGGGCAAAGGGACTGAAAGGAGTGTTATGTAAACCTTTCCCATTTTTTTCATAAAGACAGGTGTGCTAGGATAATGTGTGCTGGAAAAAAGGTCTGTCAAAGATAAATCCGTAGAACTCATTATTCAAGTATTATTCATTGGTGAAAGTTGTTAGTGACAGACTGGTAGGCATCTGGGCATACAGACAGACGAACAACGGACAGATACACACAACTAGAGACAAAGACATGAAAGAACACACACACATTTATCGGTAGGTGGCAAAACGACCATCTCAGGGCGCCTCCAAGCTCACACACACACACACACACACACACACACACACACACACACACACACACACACACACACACACACACACACAGCCACATCTATGTGGTGGAGACTAGTAGTGATGAGGATAGTAGGTGTTTGGTGGTGGTGGTGGTGGTGGGTATACTTAGGGAAAGGTCGTAAATTGCTGAACAGGTTTCCCCAAGGACGAAGGAGGATTTGCCGGTATAATGGCACAAACTTAAGGATACTTTGGCTATTAGAGGAGCGTTGAGGTGCTTTTTGTCAGGATGCTCGTGTTCCCCTTATATTGAAAAGAAAATACAATAGATAATGATGCTAGGAAAAACAAGTATCTTCCAGGGTAACGTAAAGAATAGTTTGTTTGTTTTGTATCTTGAGTATGAGTAGTGAAAGGACCGGTGTTGAGTGCGCGATATTCCGGAGCTAAAGACTAGAAGTACAGTAGATGAGGAAGCCAGAAAAACAAGAATCGTCAAAGGTAATATAAGGAATAGTTTGTCTTTTCAATCTTAAACGAGGAGTGCAAGGACTGGTGTTGATTTGCGCGATACTTCGGCGCTGAAGATTAAAAGCTTAGTCTATGATGACGGTAAGTAGATGATGATCCTCCAAAGCAACAATGAATTCAGTTTGTTATCTGTTTTTTTTACAGCAGAGGAGTCAGTTCAAGGGCATAAAAAAAGGAAACAAATGTGAAAAAAAGCCTGCTACTCACTGCCCGCTACTCACTACTACTATACTGTGATTGAAGAATGCTAGGACTGGTGTTGACTGGTGTGAAGTGCGTCGAAGCGTGGTAATTTAGGGCTACGTGGAGGGCAAATTTGAGTACCTGTTTTAATTTCCCTGTAACACTCATCGCTAATTGTCCTGATTTAACTTGTTGCTGATAACGAAATTGAGGAGTCTTACCTAATTAAGCATGAAATCGCACTAAAAATCTCCCGGTGAAGTGGCAACCCGTCGTCAAGCGTGAGGATCATATTACGTTAGTACAGTGTTCCCGACTAATCAAGCAAACAGGTAAGTAGCTTGAGCATAAATCTATTAAGAACGTCATGTAAATATTTGGGAAGCGGCAACAAAAACTAGCCGCAAGGGTGCTCAAGAGGAGGGCGGGGAGGGAGAGTGGTATGGGTGGTAAGAGAGGTAGAGTGGCTCCGAAACCCGGCAAGAACCCCAACTGAAAATGTATGTCCCGTTTACTGATGCTCCCCCACAAGGCCGGCTGCCGCACCTGAGTTATGGAACAATAATATCTGCGTCCACTCAATCACATCACACACCTGGACTCGACAAAAAAGCTCAGTTTCTGATACGACTATAATGACCAGATTTCTCTTTTCTACGAACCCCACAACAGACCCCTCAGCAAACACTCACTGGAATGGTAAATATGTCCCCTGCTGCGATTCATTGCGGGAGGATGCCGACGAAAGTATATCCAAGATGGTTAACCTCACTGCATTGCGCTAAATACTCCATCATGTGCGAATATTGCTTTCAGTTACCTTGCATTTCATCAGTAAAGTAAATTAAGCATGGCAAGCTGAGAGCAGGACCCCGCGGCTTAACGGATCCATGGTTAGTGAGCAATGTGAACGCGTCGAAACAGCAAGCAACGGCTACTGTGTCACACTTTCATCTTATAAGCAGGGATTCATGACTCATGATTCATGGCAGCACTGAAGGCAGGTGTTGCGGAATGGAAACTGGGTCATTTGGACTCTGCTGATTGGTTGCAGCTCTGCCGTGCAGCTTATTCGGACGCCTTCCACCGTTTACCATTTATTAGTAACCTACAGTGAAAAGCCATACTTCACCGTTGTGAAGTGGTTAGCACGCATAACTACTAATCCTCGGTCCTGGTTTCGAATCCCGGCCCGGGCAATTGGTGCTCAGTCCACCCAGCTGTCCATCCTCACATTCTGACCGGTCGATAAATGGATATCTTGGAACTCCTAAGGGAAAGTCTGTGATAACTTAGATGTCACTCTTGCCTTGTGTCCCAGGTTAATGAGTTGAGATGGTTGTGTTTGTGGTAGGGGTTGGTGTAGGGGTGCTGGCTGAGGTGCTTGTGGTAGGGGTTGGTGTAGTGATGATGGTGTTGATGTTTGTGGTCAGGGTTGGTGTAGCAGTGATGGTGGTGGAGGTGTTGTGGTAGGGACGGTGTAGCAGTGATGGTGGTGGAGATGTTGTGGTAGGGACGGTGTAGCAGTGATGGTGGTGGAGGTGTTGTGGTAGGGACGGTGTAGCAGTGATGGTGGTGGAGGTGTTGAGTGGTAGGGACGGTGTAGCAGTGATGGTGGTGGAGGTGTTGTGGTAGGGACGGTGTAGCAGTGATGGTGGTGGAGGTGTTGTGGTAGGGACGGTGTAGCAGTGATGGTGGTGGAGGTGTTGTTGTAGGGCCGGATGGTGTAGCAGTGATGGTGGTGGGGATGGTGTCGAAATGGTGGTCTGTGCGGTAGGGGTGATAGAGTGGTGTTGGCGGAGGTGTTTGTGGTAGTGGTGGTGGTGGTGGTGGAGTTTGGGATGCGGAGTGTGTCGAGGTGCTATAGTACCGCCCCATGTCTTATGGTGACTAACGAGGAGTATTTACAACCCGACCACCGTGCTATCTGGTTAGGGCAGCCTAGGAAGGGTTTTTTATAACCTTTGTAAATTGTTGCAATGCATCACAGTGAGTTACGTTCCACCCTCTTGAAGGAGCTCGGCGTCCCTCAGGGCTTCCACTCCACCTTCAGTAGGTACGCGTGGTAAAGGGTCATAGGTTGGTATTATAAGACACTTTCGCTTCCTACATCAACTATTTCTAAAGGTCAGAGAGGGAGGCAATCGAGTTCTAATGAGTATTTCTTTAGGTTCATGGTACAGAAGAAGGGTCAAACTACCACAAGGGTAAAAAAACTACTGGAAATGGCCAAAAAGTCCTAGGAAAGCCTTGTCAAATAGGCGAACTTAAGCGCCAATTTTTTTTTTTATTTATTTATTTATTTATTTTTTTTTTTTTTTTACGTCGTTGCCTGTTGCGCCGGTAGGCATCTTCTTGGTGGGGCCTGATGGTCGGCCCAAGGCTTCCTCCAGGTGGGGCCTGATGGTCGGCCCAGCCCGTTCTGGCGCAGGCGAGTGTTTATAGAGGCGCCATCTTGCATTTAGTAATACGTCCCATAATGCTTTCTTCCTCTCATTTTCCTTTCGGCTAATACTCTCATTATCGCCTCTTGTGTCTCGTTCAGCATCCCAGCAGACAGCGCGTAGGTTGTGGTGCACGCAAGCCTTTACTGTCCTAAACAAACAAAAAAATATAGCGTTTGTTTATTAAGCCCCTATAGGTTGTTGTATTATGCAGTCTATAAAAGCCCGTCGGTATTAAGTAAACATGGAGTGAGTTTCGATCCTGGATGTTACTTTGCGCGACCATTTAACGCCTCGGTGAAGAAGCGTGGCGCAGGGTACAAAAGCGCAAACTAATGTGGCAAACAAATAGTGATGAAATTTTCCAGGTGGTCGATGTTGTGGGGGAAGTAAACATCGCAGTACTTGCAGACTCGTAATTTTTTTTTTCCCCCGTCGCCTTTGGTGTTGCTAATAGGCGCACCTAACATGACCAAATGTGGGGTACAAACTTGGCGGAGGGACTGTTTTTTGGGCGCCATTAAAGGTAATGGCTGAAGGATAGCTTAGCCGGATATTTTGTTTTTATTTATTCATGATCCACTAGACATCCTAGAGTTAAATCAAGGGATGTGCTTATCTTTGTATTCATTCATACACACACTGGTAACATTTATGTGGAGTCTGATTCACTTATTAGAGTGAAATTCTCTTGTGATAAACAGACACACATTCGTGTCACTAGTAAAAATGAAACTAGTAATTTAAGTTTTGCCACCATGAAATATACATAAATAGATAAATATGAAAGCTCACGAAGTCACAATAAGTGACATCACCTGCTTTGCGCAGTAAAAGTATGCTATTTTAGGTATCTGATACCCGTTGCTGCTGCCTCGACCACAGATTATTGCCAGGTTGTCGTACTCAGCCGATTATATTTCCCGACCTCCTGCCCCCAAACTGTCTTCTGGGTTCCAAAAACGAAACTTATTTATAGTTATCGTTAAAAGAGTAAGATTCTGATGTTTCTTGGCAATAGTTAGATGTCAGAAACCGTTAAATACTATGCTCTGAGTACGACAATCTGGCAACGGTAGCAATACGTATTTTCATATTATTGTTCTGTTGTTTATTAAATGTTGTGTTAAAAAAAGAATACTCATAATTTTAGCTAGTTTTTGGTTATAAGGATTCTTTACGAAATACAAGTATAACATTACCTTCTTTAACTTAGGAAACGTCCTGAATCCTGGGTCGGCTATGGTATTGTTAGGTGCGCCTATTCCACCCACGCACACACAGGCGGGAGGAATTATTATGCCTTTTGAGGAGGCGTTTAACGCACGCACACTCCTTGATTTCTCTGCGCTGTCGTGTTCAGAAACCGGAAAATTAATGCTGCTGTAGAGACAAATATTAAAAGATACTTGGATTCGTGTCAAGGCGAACAGTTATTTAACTACACAGAAGGAATGGTCGATAAAAATGCGTGATAGACATTTCAGACTAAAAGCCGTCATCAGTGGTCTTGGAGAGATGCGTGCAATTCTCATTGTTGGGATAAAAATGAGTTCTGCCCAAAGTTGCGCTCTTAAGGAAAACCACCTCCCTCCCCTTGCTGGTGCAGAAACCATAAAACTAACCTTATCTTCTGAATCTCATAAATAGGTGTGTGTGTGTGTGTGTGTGTGTGTGTGTGTGTGTGTGTGTGTGTGTGTGTGTGTGTGTGTGTAAGTACATCATGATTTTTTTTTCTGAATGTTTATACTTGTGTTTTCCTACGTTTTGAAACGGATCTGAATAAAAGACACCATCGTATTAATTTCACAAGTTGCGTTTTCTTCTGTGTCGATTTTGAAAACAGTGCATTTGATATACTTTTCAGTATTGCATTTTGCATTGAAAATAACTTTATAAATATTTTATTCTCAAGACGTAACTAACCTATTTCAGCTGTTGGAAGCCACTTTGTATACATCACTGATATTTTTAGTCCAAGCACAGTTTACATCCATCTGTATAAAAGAAGGTCAAACACGACTAACGTAATATATTGCAAGCTTACATGCATGTTTATTTTAATTAAATAAGCCTTACTAAAATTAATCGCGTCCACATCCGATTGACAAGGTCTTAAATGGCTGCGTTAACGTGCCAAAAGTTCTGAAGTAAAAAAATAAAAAAAAACAGACGGACAAACAACTTTCAGACTCAGTCAGTATATGAATATTAACGTCACTCTAAACCTCTTTACGTTGGTTTACGTGTACTAAGCTGGGCCGTGTGTGGACTTGTGCTGAATAAAAAGCTCGACAGCGGCAAGAGTGGCCTGCCAATGGGAAGATGTTCAAATTTGTGCAGAAGTGTCCTGCGGCTAAAACGAAAACTGCGGAATGTGTTTGTACAAAATTAACGAAGGAGATAAGCGTGCGAGATACAATATTGTGACGTGTGTGTGTGTGTGTGTGTGTGTGTGTGTGTGTGTGTGTGTGTGTGTGTGTGTGTGTGTGTGTGTGGTGTGAGAGAGAGAGAGAGAGAGAGAGACTGTTGGAAGGGATTAGAAAAAGAACAACGCAATATACTCTTCCGCAAAAAACTGATCCATCCGATAGAGCCTTCACCTGCCGCCCGGCGTCCTAATTGTTACACTCGCCGAGGACCGCCGCGCTGATTGGTGATCTTATAAGTGCGCCGCAGCCACCAGAGGAATTGAACGTTTTGACCGTAGAAAATTCAAAACTACCGCTCCTCAGCTGACTTTATCGGCAACTGGCTTTTTTCTCCGCCAATGGCTGGCTCTCACTTCCCTTACGCGTCCTGTCAAGAGGGCACTTTTCTCGCCTAGTTGTTCACTGTTACTCTGATGCGTTACGTAACATGGCTCTAAGGAAAGTGTCTGCTGCACTGCACAGGTGTACGTTCAACGTGTGCACACCGTTCACGGGGCATCCGTGATATGGACGAGGTCATATAGAGGTCTTCTTCATTACTTTGGCTGCGTCAATTTCGAGTAGAACATACGAACATAGGAACGTGGGAGTCTGCAAGATGCCGGTAGGCCTGATCAAGGCAGCTCCTTTGAACGTAAGCTCCTGTGAATCTAACCCCACCGAATATCACTGTCCATTAATTTATCTAATCTATTTTCGAATGTGACAATTGTATTGGCACTCACCACATGACTGCTCAGCCTGTTTCACTCGTCCACCACTCTGTTAGTAAACCAATTTTTGCCCACGTCCCTGTTGAATCTGAATTTATCCAGTTTGAACCATTACTACGTGTCCTACCTGGTTCTCTTACCAACATAACCTTATGAATATCTCCGCTATTAAAGGCCTTCATCCATTTATAAACCTCGATCATGTCTCGCACTCTTCGCCTTTCTAGAGAATGCAAGTGCTTCACTCTGGTTAACTCATTGATTTTTACATCCTCCTAAAAGAAAGTAGCTTTTTCCTTCATGTTATAATTAATATAATACATTTATAATGCATGCAGCTTTTTACTTTGCTTGGCTACATTTTTATCATTTACCTTCTTACAAGAATAAAAAAAAAAGCTTTTCAATCCCCCAGTTATCGACTTTGCGCTTATGACAAGTATGCAATCATAGTCTGCCAAGCCACCGGTATGCAGCGGTGATCAACGCCTTTATCCAGATCATTACTAGAATTCCAGTCTCTTAATCTACGATAGCAGGCAGCGAAATCTTAATTCACAGATTTCTCCAGACGAAAAAAATGTCCGTAATGAGATCTTGACTCATATTTCATCAACACCGAAAACCAGTACCATTTTGGCGAGTCTAGGAACTGTTTGGAAACCTGTCTTTGAGAGACCAAGACTGTGTAGAAGTAAGCCTACGTATCGCGGGTGTGAGGGAAGGAGACGAAAGGAGCAGAGCCGGCCAAGACGCCGGGTCCACCAACCCAGGCGCCGCCACGCCAGCCCTCGGGCCCTCGATGCAAGTCTTCTTGGCTTACTCTCACTTATCTGCTCCTACTTTTTCTTGGTATAATTAAAATGTTGACAGGCTCTTATGAAACAAACACACGCACTGTATAAGTATCCGTCTGTTTGTCTGTCTGTCTTAGTGAGACAGGTAGACAAACAGACAGAGAGACAGAAAATAAGTAGAAAATGAATAGACAGAAATACACACAGATAGCCAAATCATCAGACGCACAGACACACAGGCGGGCGGCCCTCAGTGCTGTCAGGCCGTGCGTACCATCCCGCCCTTTGTCTTCCCCTGATGAATGGCCGTCCTGTCAACCACCAACGAAATAAACACGTGGAAGGGCAGACTGAAGCAGGCATTCATAAAAAAAAAAACGTTAAAGGAGATAATCATAGAGCTAAATTTTCTTGGCACTACATTATGGCTGCTCTTCCCATCAGCGAGACAGATGCGGCACCAACGAGACATTGCCTTCTTCAAGAAACAGCCTTTACTCGGTGAGGGTCAGCCGATGTTTCATTTCATTCTAGTTTAAGTCCAGTTTACCAAAGTTGTGTCGGGACGAGTAAACCTTGACGCTGGGTCACCTCTCAGCAAACCCTAGATTTGATTGCGAATAATGAGTTTCAAAGATCTTGAAGGGACGCAAATTTCTTCAACTCCGACGCGTCCAGCAGGAGACAGCAGACGGCAGGTTGAGGTGATGTCCTCAGTTTAGGAGAGTCTCTGAGGAATGTGTGCATGGTTACGGTCACGCCGCTCAGGTGAGGAGAAAGTATTTCTAAAAAGGAAGTGATAAAAATCTCCCCCACTACAGGGAAGTGAGTGTAGGCCTAGATAGCTCTTTTCAAGAGGCATTCAGACAGTGCTTGTAGATGCAGTGAAAAGAATAGATCAGGGTTTTGATAAAGATATAGATGTAGGCCTGGCTGGGCTCAGCTCTTGATACATAATGTGAGTGCTTGTCTACTACCTCGGCTCTTTCGTGGGGAAGTGGTTAGCACGCTAAACGCGAATCTGCAGGTCCGGGTTTGAATCCCGGCCGGGGCAGTCGGCACGCAGCGCACCCAGCAGTTCATCCTCCCTTTCGGGCTCGTCAATAAATAGGCACCTGGGGAAACGTGGAGATTATAAATTGTGGTGACTCGCACATGACACCGGACCTGTACCCGGGCAGCACCCGCCACGTGCTCTTTGGCCAGCGAGAGAGAGACGAGCACCGACGCCACGCGCAGCTGCAGCATGTGCCTCCACCTTTACCTGTTATTTATCTGCCGAACAGTTATAATTACGGCCGTCAGCAGATCGCTGGCCGAGGCCTCCTGTCATGTGCTACTTCTTAAACGCAACATCAGCACGCGCCGGAAGGGAAATGCAAGATTCAAGAAGTGGTAATTGTTATGTATATAACTTAACAGCTGACACCACTTTCTCTCTCTCTCTCTCTCTCTCTCTCTCTCTCTCTCTCTCTCTCTCTCTCTCTCTCTCTCTCTCTCTCTCTCTCTCTCTCTCTCTCTCTCTCACACACACACACACACACACACACACACACACACACACACACACACACACGCGCCCCCCCCCCTCCCCCACCGCTCCGGTAGCTTAGTGATAAAGCTGTGTGCTATCTGGCTTCGTGGCCTGGCAGAAGGAGGTTCGAGCCCCGCTCAAAACGGAATTTTTCCACTGACGAAGAGTGATTACTATCCTCCCTTTAGCAAAGGGGATCGGGTGTGTGGTGGGTGAAGGTCCCACCAGTACTCAGAGATCGACTAATGAGCCTTGCTCAGATCGGGAGGGTACTTGCTGGCGATGACGAGTCTAGCTCGTGGGTAAATTACACGGCAGGGAGTGCATTGGCGTTCCAAGGATAGTCAGGGGCTCGGGCCGGCAGTACTTCCCCGCGCAGCGACTCTTCACACCAGGGCCAGTGGTTTAAAAAGAAAGAAACTCGATAGCTATGAGCATGAGAAACGTTACGCGACACATGAGTAGCGTGTGACAGTCCAGTGGTTTGCTGAACATTGAGCGAGAAGGCGGCACGGACGGAGGCATATCATCAAGTAGTGGAGGGCGCCGTGGATCACTTGCAAACTTTAAACTAAGTAAGACGTTATCAAGGTGGCAGTGTCATGAGGCAGTTGAAGGTGAACTCTGTAAATATATCATGATCGCAGGGAATGTGACAGCTGTAAGGGTGTAGATCAGTGGTATTCATTGCGCGGCTCGCGAGCCGCTGGCGGCTCGCAATGACTCAATTCACGGCTCTCGAAAAATATATAAATTAATTAATAAAAAAAAATACATAGAAAAATAATTTAATAATTTATCAAGAAAGATATATATTTTCATGAGGTGAGATGGAAGACAAAGTCACAGTAAGCGATAACATTCTAACATCCCTGCCCTAGTCGTACAGAAATCATACGTGTCTACTACGGGAAAACTGATCAGCGACACGTCTACGTAGTTCTAGGCCGCGCGAAATCATACGTGTCTAATACGGGAAACATCAGCGACACGTCTAGCTCTAGGCCGCGCGTCGGTGGTCTCCCCGAATCAGTTGAGTTAAACCACTTAATTTAATTAGTTGAGTTACGCTAACTTGCAGTAGCTGCGGCTCTCTAAATCAATGTGTTTAACCAAAGTGGCTCTCTTGCAAAAAATTAGTGAATAACACTGGTGTAGATCATCACTCCTCAACTCTTTTTTTTTATAGGAGTGATTTGCGTTTTTTTTTTCATTATTGTTTGCTCCTTTGTGTGTGTGTGTGTGTGTGTGTGTGTGTGTGTGTGTGTGTGTGTGTGTGTGTGTGTGTGTGTCCTTGAGCTATTTCCTTCACTCTAAAAAAAATATTGAAACAGGGTCCTATTGTTAAGATTTATTATGCGTACCTAATAAAGAGGTGGATTTCTGTGTATGGTGAAGGTGAACAAGTGAAGGAAACATCCAAAAAGTGTTGTATGCATTTATTTACTTTTTTTCTAGCGGTAGGGATTTTACGACTAAATGTGTTACCTTTGGCCACACGTTGAGTAGTATCGCGATCCTGCTTGTCCTTTCCCTACCCTTTTCGGCCCGTGTTATTTTTTTTTACTTTCTACTGTTCGATAAGAAAAAAATATCAAGCACACAAGGCTGAGGGAGGTAAGGCAGAGCGGCAGGAGACTGATCTTACCCAGCGTGTAATCAAAGGGATTGGCCACAAGTTTGTTTGCAAGACTTTTACCGACTGATAAAGTGAATAAATGCCGACAGTGATCCAATATTTTCTTCTTACCTCTTCAGTGGTATAGTTAACAAGAAGCGATATAGCCAGCACATGCCCAGGTACGATATGGGATGCACCTTACTGTTTGCATTGTGAAATATGCAGTACACTTGTGCTCCGTAATTGAAAGTTAATATTTACACTAAACTACCGGTATTGTTATGTAAAGTGGTTAAGATCTCATCTAGTTAAGATATCGTAGTGTCATATATCACTAACAGTAAGACTACCACATTGAAGAGAGAAAACATCAGGCATAAGGTGTGTAAGCGACGTGTCACAGGGAACGAGGGTTGTATGGTGACGTTTATCTTCTTTTGAAATTAACGTCTCTATTAAGTCGCCAAATTTATGAGACCGACTGACCGGGAAGAGGCTCTACATTGCCCTGGACGACCCCTCCGCGACGTTTCTTTCTCTCTTATTTGCTGCCAGTCTTGTATATCTCGAGATGGGCAACCTTCCCCTCTCTTTACCTGTCACTGCTTAATACCAACCCTAGTACCGTACCTTCTCTTCCAACACTTCTTTTTTCGTCCCCCCCTCCCTCTCCAGCCCCACATACCAATCCCTTACGTATGTCATCTTCTTTCTGTGTTTCCTCTGCACCCTTCCTCTACCCCAACTAACCTCTGCTTTAATCTCCTTCTTCATCGCCTCCTTCGGGCTTTCTTCGTCCTACACTCCTCCAGAACATCTACATAGCTCTCACATTTGTCACATTCCGTCTTATAAGTTTTTTTTAAGTCTCTTCTATTATGTTTTTTACCTGCAGTCTTCTTTCCCCCGTTCTCCATCCCTCCTCGTCTGCTTTCGTCGTCTACCAGTCACTTTTTCAACCCCTTTATAGATTCCTTTATGGATCATTTTTAACTCTTTCTACTCTGTGTTCCTTCTCTACGTACTCCTCCCTCCGTTTCTCCTTTTCTACTTCTTTCCACCGTCCGCCTTGTTTAATCTCCTTCTTAACTTTCCTTTCCTTCCTTCCTTCCTTCATTTCATTCCTTCCTTCTTAACTTTCCTCACAATCACTTTCTACTTCCTCCCTCCATCAGTCATTTGCTACGTCCTCCTTCAGTCTTCCTCCTCCCACACACTCGCTCTCTGTCTCTTCTGCCTCCCTTCATTAGTCCTGTTTTTCCTCTTTCTTCAGTCTTCCTCCCACACTTTCTCTTCTGCCTCCCTTCATTAGTCATCTTTTTCTCCTTCTTCAGTCTTCTTCCTGCCACACTCTCTCTTCTGCCTCCCCTCATCAGTCCTTTTTTCCTCCTTCTGTCTTCCTCCTCCCTCACTCCCTTTCTACGTACTTCCTCTCTTCATCAGTCACTTTTTTTACCTCCTTCAGCATTCCTTTAACACTTTTGTCAGTCCATTTATTGTCCTTCGGTATAAAGTCTCCACGAACACTCCTTGGCTGCCTCTCTCCTCTATCAGACCACCGTGAGTTTCTTTGGTCTCCTCACCCAGCACTCATCCTCGACCATCGTCCTTCAGTTTGATCGTTAATTTCCACCTCCAGCCTCCTTTTAATCTCCAGCCCTACAGTAAGCGTCATGACGCCCCCGCCACTCCTCGTTTGCACCTTGCTATTAATCCACGGCCTGAACACCGCAACACGGCCTCCATGGCTTGCCTGCCCCACACTTTGTTGTCGTAACTCAAGGCTTCCACCTCCCTTTGGAACCTGATACGAAATTCGCCTCTAATATCCACTTGTTAGAGCAGCCTGACTACTGCTAAGAACGTTTTGCGTGTTTATAATTTTTTTTAATTCTGGGGAAAAGTTTGAACCTGATTGATTTATATTGATAAAAAAAATTACCCCAAAAGTTCAACGCTGTTGCTCTTGTATTTCTTTGCCTTTCGCTTGTTTAACATGAAAAAAAAAATCATATAAAATAAAATATCGTGAATAAAGATTATCAATACATTCCACAATTGTATTGTTTTTACTTAGTCTGTAAAACGGTTATGTCCATTCAGTATTAATAATGTACATTTTCAATAAATATATTAGAATTATATGCGGTAACTTATGAATACATCTAATTAGTGATCATGAAATATATATATATATATATATATATATATATATATATATATATATATATATATATATATATATATATATATATATATATGTATATACATATATATATATATATATATATATATATATATATATATATATATATATATATATATATATATATATATATATATTTTTTTTTTTTTTTATTTATTTATTTTTTTTGCTTGTCGTCATACATATTAGTTTACAGTTGAAACATTCTTTTTTTCTCTTTTTTTTTCAGTTTCGTAGAGCTGAAGTCTCTCAAAACTTCGGAACACTGGTTTGAATATTTAGTAAGAGGATTTCTTTTCATCCGCATTTACTTTCCGGTTTCTCGAGTTGGCATTTGGCCGCGTGGGGGGCAGCCCATATATCCGGCCTCCACCGCACCCCGCCCCTCGCACACCCTCACCTACACGCAACGCAGCCACTAATTACAGATCAGATGAAGTGATTTCCGATAAATGCAATTCTCGTACACGACCCTCACACGGGAGGAATACATAGGAATACATAGGAAGAACAGACACCAGAAGACCTATCGGTCTATGGCGAGGGTGTCTGTTTACTACCGCTACTACTAGTAATCTACGTGTGGTAGGACAGGACAGAATAGATGAAGGGATGAGGAGCCGGAGTGTGGATAATTTGTTGCTCCCTTAACTGATACGCATCTCGGTGCAAAGACCCTCGGCGACCGGTGAGGACAGGTTCATTGTCGTTTGTAATTGCCTCCCCGTCAAGCTAATTAGCGTACTTAGAAGCAATTTCTTCATCTCTCTCTCTCTCTCTCTCTCTCTCTCTCTCTCTCTCTCTCTCTCTCTCTCTCTCTCTCTCTCTCTCTCTCTCTCTCTATCTATCTATCTATCTATCTAGCTAATTATCCATTTATCTATCTCCTGACGGTCACACTGCCTCCTGTTGCTGGTATCGTCTTGAGGTACAGTGAGTCAGGTCTGATCAACTCCGTGCTCTTATAGTTCTCTTCAGCCACTTGAAGACATTGAAAAGTGGTGAGAGGTTTAAACGCAGATGACAGCCATCACCTCACCCACCGTGCTAGGTTGATCTCCATTCAGACATATGAAAAAGATAATCAACTCTTGTCAAAATGGAATATATGAATACAAGAAGTTAACCATTTCAAACACCGGGATTTGTTATAATTCCGTAAGTCTTTCTAAACAAGCAGCGTATCAATTTCGCATATATGTTTAAATAATAGGGAGGAGAAGAGACGCTATCTCCTACGCTGCTGGTAGCCCTTAATAAGGTGGTTAATTGGATTTAACCTTAATTTATGCTAAGACGGACACGGGGCTGTGCCGCCTGACGGGTGCAGATCGTGCGGCGGCGGCCACCCACGACCGTATCATTACATCTGCCCGGCAAGGAGGGAGGTGTGTGTATGTGTGTGTGTGTGTGTGTGTCATACCTGGGCACTTCCGCACCTCGGTCCGGACCTCCGCTCCTCCGCACCTGCGGACCGCCAAACGGGGTGCGGAAGCCCGGAAGTGCGGAACGTTTTCAAAAGTGCGGAAGCAACAGGTGCGGACAGGCGAAATTTTGGGTCCAGACTTCCGCACCTGAGATTTTCAAAGATAAAAAAACGAAGACGACAAACAGTCCGCGGCATTACTTTCGCGCGTTTTGGCGGGCTGTGTGCTACCAGCTGATCACTGTGTCAATTTTCTTTTTCTTTTCAGAATCTTTTGACATTTAGTGATTCACTGCGATTGTTTAGTGTTTAGTGTTTACAAATAAACATGGACAGATACGTGAAAAGAGGTGATAGCGACAGGAGCAGGAGTGTGTCAGGGGATAGTAGCGTCAATAGCGTGAGCTACAGAACCAGCACGCCTGCACCGTCAGCCTCCAGAACCCCTACGCCGCTGGCAACGTCAGACATTTCCTTGTCTGACGTGCAGCTGGACCCCTTCCAGTGTAATGCCAGAATTTAATTAACCCGGTAGCAGCGACGGGCCAAATTTGTGGCTTTACCGTGTAGCAGCGACGGGCCACATTTTTGCCATGATATAATTCCCCCAAAATAGATGATGCATAAACTGAGCACAAATGCGTTGATATATATTATGAAATGATTTGCGTGAGTGATGATTTTTCTCATTTTTCTCGCTTAGAGGGACCATTAAGAAACATGATCCCCGCAGCTACCGGGTTAAGAATGGGAAAATGTAAATTAGGGAGGAATAAGCCGTTACCGCATAGAACATTCCAGACTCGCGCTTGAGAGGCCCACCCCATTTCAAGGTAAATATATATTTTTCTCTCTCTCTCTCTCTCTCTCTCTCTCTCTCTCTCTCTCTCTCTCTCTCTCTCTCTCTCTCTCTCTCTCTCTCTCTCTCTCTCTCTCTCTCTCTATATATATATATATATATATATATATATATATATATATATATATATATATGTAGCTGGATTTCTTTTTGCGTTGTACTATTTTGTTTTATTTTTGAGGTGCGGACTAGTTTTTTCTCGCGCGCTTTAATAGTTTTGCGTACAGTAGCGGAGGTGCGGAGGTCAGTAGCGGACCGAGCAGGAAATTTTTAGGCGCGGTAGTACAGGTGCGGACTACCTGCGTCCGAAGTGCGGAGGAGCGGTAGCGGACTACCCCAAATCCAGTAACGCGCCCAGCTCTGGTGTGTGTGTGTGTGTGTGTGTGTGTGTGTGTGTGTGTGTGTGTGTGTGTCGGGGGGGGGGGCGGGGGGGGGGGCCAGTAGCCTCGCCAGACTGGCACTATACGATCCCAAACTCTCTCTCTCTCTTACACACACACACACACACACACGTTACTATAGATGAAGATGATTATGCGTTTTTTTCTATTATTTTCTTTAGTTAGGTACATTATATGCATAAATAAAGTGAGTTAGTGAATCAAAAGTTTAACTGACAATATAAAAAAAGATTTCTGTCCCGTTTCAAGAAATCGGCCAGTTATCTAGATTCTAGAGGGTGCCGTCCTGCACAAACCAGTAATCTGATTGACGAAGTAAATGCTGAAGTTTTAAGCTTATATACAGTTGCATAAGTTGACTTGATTTGAATCTTGAAAAAGGGATGAAGAAATTTAATTCGCTTGCGGAAAGAGGAACGAGTTTTGTGTTCCGACATTAGGTTCTGCCGTTGAAGTCTAAGCTGCGGACGCTGGGTGTTGTCCTAACGAGATTAGTATCTACTGTGCGTTGAGAGTTAAGGAAGCTTCATTATATTGAATTTAAACCGCTTGCGAACTTTCTACTGTTCCTCAGAGGTATAAATTCGTGTGCATCCATAAACTGTATCCGAGTGTCTGACCATTGCCGTACATTCTTTGCAGGGAATCGTGTGAGCTATGGAGATCACCGCAGTTTTCTCACCAGATTCAAGCATTTTTCTTAACAGCTGATTTTGTATGTTGTTATATATTAGTGCTTTCCCAAATATTCTTTCAAGTAAACTAACGGCGTCACCGGTCGTCAGCCAGCACAGGTGATGGCCGTCCGCGATGGGAACCTTTTTACCTGTGTTTCCGGCCCCGTAATGGTTCCATGCAATCCCGAGCACTAAAAGTATTTACCTGGTCGTGAAGGCAGTTTAGCGTTTTTAATTTGGGACATTAGCGGTTGACAATAGTTTCGCAGCGTAATATCGGGAAACGTTTTTACGCGGAGGCAATGAACTTTGTTGCGAATTTAAAGCAGCTTTTTTTTGTCACCTAAGCAACGGGTAATGTTTAGCGAGGCAAGTGTTTGTTTTGAAATGTAAATAAATGCAGGTTTGTGAGAAATGTAGGAAGTGGAGACAAGTTAATGCTGTTTGGTGTGTATAGGAGTATTTATTTATATTCATACTTATTTATGTTGTGACGTAAGCAACGGTAATCTTCAGCGATGCAAATGTTTGATTCTAAGTGATAATAAATGCGGGTTTCTGACAAATTTAAGTGGAGGCAAGTTAAGGTTGTTTGGTGTGTGTGCATTTATTTATTTATTTGTTTGTTTATTTATCCTTTTATAGGGCGTGCTGTTTTATTTCAAATGTTAAGGTTTGGGCTCCTTGCGACAGTATCATGATCAGTAACATTGACCCCCGTGTTCTTAAACGTCTCGGCGCCTTAGTTCGCCTGTTTGAAAAGCCTCTTGTAAAAGTTCCGGGGATTTTCATGAACTGCTTTATGTTCATAGTGATAGTTTTTTTTTTCTTCTTACGTCTACGCCTATAGCGCCGGTAGGCTTGCTTGAAGGGCCTTGATGGTGTTCGACCCCAGCCCGTCATGGCGCAGGCAAGTGTTTATAGTGGCGCCATCTTCTCTTGGTTTGACACGACTTCCGCGTCTTGAATGGGTAAATCATCCCCGACAACCCGGTTAATCTTTTAATCTTCTCTGTGGCCTTGAAGAATAGTCGTAATGGGAGGACGGTACGTTTAAGAATATGAACCTTAGTCTGTCTTCTTATATAACACAGACTCGGCACTTGATAATAAAACACGTGCTAACTGGTTTGAATACACGGGACTGCCATTGCGAAAGGCGTCCTGGGTCGGTAAGTCGCGTGATTGTGGAGTTTCTGAGCGTGAAATTCAGTTTGTGAGAAGTGGAACATATGAGTCGGGTCACGGCGGCCCCCGTGCTGGTGCCGGCCAATAAATCTTTATCCTCACAACCCAGGCGGCGCGGCGAGGCGGTGCGGTTGGGAGGCGGGTAAGCAGTGTTGCAGCGCTTAGCTTTGCATGGCCTCGCCCCCGCCACGCCAGGCATATCAGGGCGGGCTGCATATATCCAACCTCTCTACGGGTATGTGGTCCCTGAGTGAAGACGCTCGGGTGTAGCTTCGAAACTAACAAAGTGGTGCTCTGGAAAATACCCTCATTGTAATTCCCACTCCAAATTATCCAAAATTACCACTATTAAACCTAATCTAACATCACCTTACCTGACCTAACCTAACATAACATAACAAATCTGAGATAATCTAACCTGAGCTAATCTAACCTAACCTAACCTAACCTAACCTGAGCTAACATAACCTGAGCTAACCGAACGTAACCTAACGTAACCGTCCCTGTTAAAGAGTGGGCACCCCATATCATTAGGAACATAGGAAATACCCTAACCACGGGGTGCTCTGGAAAATACTTTCATTGTAATTCCCACTCAAAATTACCTCGTATGACTACAACAAAACCTAACATAAGCCAACCTAACGTAGCCTAACGCAACCTGCCCTGTTCAAGAGTGGGCGCCACATACCAGTAGAGATTGGGAATATGCGGGATTGACTGGCCGAGGGTCGACACTGAAATGAACGGTAATTTGATCCGGGACTCACAAGTGTTGCTCGTTGCTGCCCTGAATGGGACGAGGCTTGGACATGATGGCTTGGTGCTGTGAGGGAGGGCCGTTACGGGAGCCAAAGTAGAGGGGGAGGAGGGAACCTATCCTTCGTAATGGTTACTCTTTATGTTTAGTGAGCGTATCAGTGTTCGTTGAGGCAGTACACGGCTCAGCACGGCATGAGGCTGTACAAGGGAGGGGGACAGCTCGGCACTATCCTCCATAATGATAACTTCTGCTTAGTGAGATTTTCAGTGTTCTATGAGGCAGTACGAGATTTAGTTCTCTGTTAGGCAATATTTTAGGAGCAGCGTTTAGCGGGATTTTTTTCTCTCTACACTTGTTTTATGCCTTTGAGCTGCTTCCTTTCCTGTAAAAAAAAAAAAGGATACAAGGTTTAGTCCTCTATTAGGCAGTGCAAGTCGTGCTCTATGAGGCAGTGCGAGTTGTGATGTAGACTCACCTCTCACACGTACTAACTTCCCTTCTGTATTGGATCGGTAATGATGCAAAATTTCTCTTCTTGGACCCACAAGTTTATGAACGATTGGCCGTCTCGCCTCGTCCCGCCGCAGCGAGTTTTGGCGTCTCGCCGAGGCCGCCCGCTGCCGATCATTGTTTATTTCTTTTGAAGTTGGAGTGATCTATCAATTCCCAGGAGCACAACGGAGCTTTCTGTCTTTACTATTGTTTTTACACCAATGGAAGCAGCTCAAAAACAACAAAAACGGAAAACAAAAAGCCCGCTAAGCAATGTTCCAGCAATAAGAGGACAGGGCCCGTATTCCCAGACGCTTCCGCCTCTCACATCATTAAGTTTCAAAGGCCAAAAAAGAGATCAATTGCGCTCTAGTAAGTGTGTTCTTAGGTTCATGGTACAGAGGAAGGGTCATAAAACTACCCATGGAAAGGCCCACAACTCCTACGAAAGCCTTGACATGTGTGTGTGCCTAAGCGCCGAAATGTTTAAGAATATGACCCCAGAACGAGAGGCCAGAAGAGAGGTCACTGTCAGTTTGAGAGATGTCTTGATACCACTGTTGCCAGATTGTCGTACTCAGAGCATAGTATTTACCGGTTTCTGACGCCTAACTATTGCCAAGAAACATCAGGCTCTAACTCTTTTAACGATAACTATAAATGAGTTTCGTTATTGGAGCCCAGAAGACAGTTTTGGGGCAGGAAGTCGGGAAATATAAGCGGCTGAGTACGACAATCTGGCAACGTTGCTTGATACTCCCTTCACGTTGAAGTTCAAGTCCAATGCAGGAGAAAATACAGACAGAGGGAGGCTATTCCAGAGTTAACCAGCGAAAAGGATGAAAGACTTATTCTGGTTAACTCTTGCGTAAGGGATTCGGGCAGCACAGGGGTGAGCTAGAGTGGAAAGTCGTGAGTGTCGGCAGCGGCCTCTCACCGCGTCGTGCCTGTCAGTCGTGAGGTGCTTGGTTGGGGCAGGTCGTAGCAGCATGCGCCTCGGCCAATCGTGACTGTGTATGTAACAGAGAGAGAGAGAGAGAGAGAGAGTGTGAGTGAGTGAGTGTGTGTGCGTTCGTGCTTGTAGATATTTATTTCCCCGCTATTCCGATAATTTTTGCCTCACGAATTTATGGACGTCCGCGGCGGGGCTTAAAATTTACTGGCGACTTACAATGGGCGGGACACTGGAGGGGGAAGGCGTCTCTCTGTATCAGGACCGCCGGCTGAGGGCGTGTTTGTGCGCTTTCTGTTATGGAGTGCTGGAAGAATTGTACTTTTTTCTATCCATATTTTTTTTCTCTCTCCGCCCATCAGAGACTCCAGGGCTAATGCGATGGAGATGAGCACAGAGGCCACGCGCAGCAAGATCATATGCCCCTGACTGTACCGTACTTTTTTTCTCTCTTTTGTCCACTCGTCTATACTCTCTTTTTTGGGGCAGTGATCAGAGTTTTTTTTTTTTTCTTTTTCTTGAGCTTCTTCCTTTACTATGAAAAAAATTTACTTTTTTTATCTGTGGTGGTTTGGGACATATTTATTGACCTTCTTTACTGAGTGTAGGAAGAATTTAACATTTTTCTATCTGTATTCATCAGTTCCTCTCTCTATCTATCTATCCATCTCTTTGTCTGTCTCTATATATCGCTATTTCTCTCTCCCTCCACACATTAGCTTTATATACTTAACGTAGCGGAACATTAAGTGGCGGAAAGTTCTACAGAGGAAATATTCAATCACTTCTTCGGCGTCTTTTTAGGTCCTTCCATTCTTGCATTCATCGCTACGGAAAACTCGAGGCCAGCGAGTGATCTTCAAAGCTCAGTTCGCGCCCCGTCCAAGCAGCAGCGGGTCCCAATAGTCTAGTTTCCTTTGTGTCGCCTCTTCCTCACGAGCAAAGTAAATACCAGTCCGCGGGATGCACACAACTCTTCGTGCTGTGAGGAGACTTGGGAATGGGTCGCCAGGGTGTTGCTTTCAGGAGAACCAGGAGGCGGTGAGGAGAGTTTGGAGGACACAGAACTTTGGGTTGTGTTCTGAACGCTTCCGTCTCTCGCCTCTCACATCAACTATTTCCCAGGGCCGAAAGGGGAGGTCAATCGGGCTCTAATTAGCGTTCTTTTAGGTTCATGGTACAGAAGAAGAGTCACACTACCACTACGTCCATTAAAATACCCGTAGAAATCCCCCAAACACTACGAAAGCCTTGTCAACTATGTGTACTTGGGCTCATGGTACAGAAGAAGAGTCACACTACCACTACGGGCCTTAAACTACCCCTAAAAATGCCCCAAACACCTACGAAAGCCCTGTCAACTGTGTGTACTTGGGCTCATGGTACAGAAGAAGAGTCACACTACCACTATGGGCCTTAAACTACCCCTAAAAATGCCCCAAACACCTACGAAAGCCTTGTCAACTATGTGTACTCTGGCGCCTAAAGGTTTGAGAGTATGGGCCCTGGGTCGCTCGCTTTGAAGGTCGCTGTCTCCGAGGATGCGGCACTGACCGAGGAGGCGCCGAAGAAGTGATTGACGATTTCATTTGATGGTGCCACTGAATGTTCCCCTGCGTCACATATATGAAGCTGATGTTCGGAGAGGGAAAAGGATATAGAAAGAGGGAAAAGAAGTGAGGTTCATCCTGCACTAGAAGAAAAGGGGTGATATATATATATATATATATATATATATATATATATATATATATATATATATATATATATATATATATATATATATATATATATATATATATATATATATATATATGAAACTAATCTAAGGAGAGAGAAAAAAAAAGTAAAGAAATAGACAAAACAGTGAAGTTCATCCTACATTAAAAGAAAAGGTGAAAAATAGATTATAAGCCACCGTAGCAAACAGAGAGACATTCCCTTTCGAATTTCCTGCCCATTGTTAAGTCTGGTGGGTAGAGAGAGAAAAAAATATAGATAGAAAAAGTTAAGTTCGTCCTATACTGAATAAGAAAAAGTGAAAAATAAGTTCTAAGTCACCGTAGTAACTAAACAGACATTCCCTTTCCAGTTTTGCGCCAGTTCTAAAGTCTTGTGAGTAGAGAGATGCAAAATATAGCATAGCCAGAAAAAAGTAAAGTTCATCCTACTCTATAAGAAAAGGTCAAAAATAAGTTCTAAGCCACCTTAGGAAGTAAACAGACACTCCCTATCCAGTTTTGCTCCAGTTCTAAAGTCTTGTGAGTAGAGAGTTGCTAAATAGAGCCAGAAAAAAAAGTGAAGTTCATTCTACTCTATAAGAAAAGCTGAAAAATAAGTTCTAAGTCTCCGTAAGAAGTAAACAGACATTCCATTTCCAGTTTTGCGCCAGTTATAAAGTCTTGTGAGTAGAGAGATGCAAAATATAACTAAAAAAAGTAAAGTTCATCCTACTCTATAAGAAAAGGTCAAAAATAAGTTCTAAGCCACCTTAGGAAGTAAACAGACACTCCCTATCCAGTTTTGCGCCAGTTCTAAAGTCTTGTGAGTAGAGAGTTGCTAAATAGAGCCAGAAAAAAAAGTGAAGTTCATTCTACTCTATAAGAAAAGCTGAAAAATAAGTTCTAAGTCATCGTAGGAAGTAAATAGACACTCCATTTCCAATTTTGCGCCAGTTCTAAAGTCTGGTGGGTAGAGAGATGCAAAATAGAGCCAGAAAAAAGTGAAGTTCATCCTACTCTATAAGAAAAGGTCAAAAATAAGTTCTAAGTCACCGTAGGAAGTAAGTAGACATTCCCTTTCGAGTCTTCTGCCTGTCATAAAGTCTCAAATTCTCTCGTTCAGTCAGCCACAGTCACAGCCGCCTCAGGACGGCCACCCATCCTGCACTCTAGAAAACAAATGTGAAAAAAAAAGGTTCTAAGTCACCGTAGGAAGTAAAGACACATTCCCTTTCTAGTTTTTCGCCAATTCTAAAGTTTCTGTTTCGTTCAGCCACTCCATCAGCCATCCAACCTGAACCTGTCATGCATTCTTTAAAAATAAGGTGAAAAAGGTTAAAATTCACCGTAGGAAGGAAAGACACATTCCCTTTCTAGTTTTCCGCCAATTCTAAAGTTTCTCCTTCAGTCAGCCACTCCATCAGCCATCCAACCTGAACCAGTCATGCATTCTTTAAAACAAAGGTGAAAAAAAAAGGTTCTGAGTCACCGTAGAAAGTAGACACATTCCCTTTCTAGATTCGCGCCAATTCTAAAGTTTTTCCTTCAGTCAGCCACCGCCACGATGCCACCACCAGCACCATGCAGCCAGCCAAAACCAGTCACCACCAATGCTCATTGATACCGCACTCATCGATTTCTTTCCTTCCTACCTGCTGCTACCTCCACTACCTCCACCACCTAAGCCGCCTCCACCGCTACTATTGCCTCCCCCCTCATCCACTTCCCGTTTTTCTTGCCCGAGGCTTTGGTCATCACTCACCGCTGCACAGCTCCGCGCACTCTTCGCCAAATTCTTTCTTTGCGGACCACTTTTCTTTTCCCCGCGCGGCCCTTTCTCCCGAAGCCTAATGCGCCTCGTGACCACTCCAGCGGCTCATCCTTATATGACCTACGTGTGGCCGGGTGTAAGAGTAGTGTGTCCTATGTACTTTATGTGCTGTGTGTGTTAAGGTTAGCTTCTGAGTCTGTTCACGAGGTACACGGTTATACTCTTAAACACTTCGGCGCCCAAGCACACATATTTGACAAGGCTTTCCTAGGAGTTGTGGGCTATTTCAGGGGTAGTTTTATGACCCCGGTGGTAGATTGACTCATCCTTTGTACCATGAACCTAAAAAATCACTCATTAGAACCCGATTGATCCCTTCTTTGACCTTTGGAAATGGCTTTGAAGGAAACGGGTCATTTGCCGGGTATAGATTCGCATGACAGTACGGTACATTCATTGGGTATATATATAGTTTTGCATGCGAGTATAGTACAGTAAACTTATATAGTTATGCAGGACAAAAATTCAACGGGTATAGTCTTGAATGACACCCCCTTCGCTTGTTATAGATTTGCATACATAATACATTCATCTAGTATAGTTTTTCACGCCACACTGCATTCACCGGGTACAGTTCTGCATGGCACTACATTCACCGGGTACAGTTCTGCATGGCACTACATTCACCGGGTACAGTTTTGCATGGCACTACATTCACCGGGTACAGTTCTGCATGGCACTACATTCACCGGGTACAGTTTTGCATGGCACTACATTCAACGGGTACAGTTTTGCATGGCACTACATTCAACGGGTACAGTTTTGCATGGCACTACATTCACCGGGTACAGTTCTGCATGGCACTACAGTCAACGGGTACAGTTTTGCATGGCACTGCATTCAACGGGTACAGTTTTGCATGGCACTACATTCACCGGGTACAGTTTTGCATGGCATTACAATCAACGGGTACAGTTTTGCATGGCATTGCATTCAACGGGTACAGTTCTGCATGGCACTACATTCAACGGGTACAGTTTTGCATGGCACTACATTCACCGGGTACAGTTTTGCATGGCATTGCATTCAACGGGTACAGTTTTGCATGGCATTGCATTCAACGGGTACAGTTTTGCATGGCACTACATTCACCGGGTACAGTTTTGCATGGCATTGCATTCAACGGGTACAGTTTTGCATGGCACTGCATTCACCGGGTACAGTTTTGCATGGCACTGCATTCAACGGGTACAGTTTTGCATGGCACTGCATTCAACGGGTACAGTTTTGCATGGCACTGCATTCAACGGTTACAGTTTTGCATGGCACTGCATTCAACGGGTACAGTTTTGCATGGCACTGCATTCAACGGGTACAGTTTTGCATGGCACTGCATTCAACGGGTACAGTTTTGCATGGCACTACATTCAACGGGTACAGTTTTGCATGGCACTGCATTCAACGGGTACAGTTTTGTATGGCACTGCATTCAACGGGTACAGTTTTGCATGGCACTGCATTCAACGGGTACAGTTTTGCATGGCACTGCATTCAACGGGTACAGTTTTGCATGGCACTGCATTCACCGGGTACAGTTTTGCATGGCACTGCATTCACCGGGTACAGTTTTGCATGGCACTGCATTCACCGGGTACAGTTTTGCATGGCTACAGTCGACTGGTATAGGTTTGAGTGACACTCCCCTCCCAGGTATAGTTATTCACGCCACTCCCTTCCCCCGCCATTACACACACCACAGTATAACAACCGTGATCCCGAGGTACTCAGGCGAATGTCAACAGAGCGGCCCCATAACTGCCGGCGGCCACGCGTGTCTCCGCTCCTTCAGCCAGACGAATGGAAGTGGCTATGACTGGGTCAGGCCGCATTGTTTGTCCAGGGGTGTCGCCATCAGCGGGGGAGACGCGGCCGGTGTAAACGAGGCTCTGAGGGAAGGCTACGTTAGGTGAGCTGAGGTTAGGTGAGGAGAGGGGAGGGGAATGGAGGGGAGGGTAGGTGAGTGAGTTGAGGTTAGGTTAGGTTAGGTTAGGTGAGGCGAGGTGAGGTGAGGTGAAATAAGGATTAGGTTAAGTTAGGTTAGGTAAGGAGAGGTGAAGTTATGTTAGACTAGGTGAGGTGAGGTTAGGTGAGGAGAGGGGAAGGGAGGGATGGGACGGGAGGGGAGGTGAGTGAGCTAAGGTTAGATTATGTTAGGTTAGGTGAGGTGAGGTTAGGTGGAATAAGGATTAGGTTAAGTTTGGTTAGGTAAGGAGAGGTGAAGTTAGGATAGACTAGGTGAGGTGAGGTGAGGTGAGGTGGGGAGGGAGTGTATTGTTATGAGGGCCGGTGAATGGGGGCGACACACACACACACACATACACACAGAAAGAGTTGAATAAAAGTAAATATGGAGACTTGATAACAGGAGACAAACAAACCCTGTACAGAACAACGAGGTAAACACACACACACACACACACACACACACACACACACACACACACACACACACACACACACACACACACACACACACACAAATCCCGTGAGGCCGGTCTTGGGCGTTACCTGATTCATTATTTCGTTGACAGGATTCGAACCTGGATCTACGGTTCAGCATTTCATTGTGTCTGGTTTTATTAGTCCATTTATTTTCATTTTTCCTCATTTTTTTAACCCGTCCGCTGTGACTGGCACGGATTTGGCCTTCACTGGTAGCCTGGTAACATATAGTCCCAAGTCTTTCTCTGCCTCTGTGGTGGATAGTGGAGTGTTTCCCATGTGGTATTGGTGTGCTGGATATCCCTTCACTGGTAGCCTGGTTACATATAGTCCCAAGTCTTTCTCTGCCTCTGTGGTGGATAGTGGAGTGTTTCCCATGTGGTATTGGTGTGCTGGATATCCCTTCATTGGTAGCCTGGTAACATATAGTCCCAGGTCTTTTTCTGCCTCTATGGTGGATAGTGAAGTGTTTCCCATGTGGTATTGGTGTGCTGGATATCCCTTCATTGGTAGCCTGGTAACATATAGTCCCAGGTCTTTCTCTGCCTCTGTGGTGGGATAGTGAAGTGTTTCCCATGTGGTGTTGGTGTGCTGGATATCCCCTCCCAAGATGCATGACTTTACATTTTTATTCATTGAATTGTAGCAGCCACTTTTTGTTCCATTTCTGTAGCTTGGTGAGGTCTTCTAGTAGGAAATTCGCAGTCAAGGGGTTAATATTGTACGCCAGTCATTTGGGTTTATGTGTGTGGGTTGGGTTAATGCGAGAGGCGGAGGCGTCTGAGCACACCGACACACTGAGCTACACAAAAAGCTCCCTGCTACGTGCCGGACAACGTTGCCAGATTATCGTACCCAGGCTGGATCTTTTCCGTTTGGCGTACAGCGCTAAAATTAATTTTAATATAGATTTTCTTATGTATTTTTGTCCGTAGAATCCGAATATGACAACCGTTTTATGGAGAAACGAACAGTTTTTAAGTTATTTTCCTTTGAAGTTATTTTCTCCCTTTTTTTTACTCTTGAAAATAGGGGATAATGTTTACGAAAGTGCGTCGCCTCCTCTGCTGGCCGCGGCAACGCTGCAGCCGCCGCAGCCTCAAAATAGCTCGCAGAGGGCTTAGGGTCGGGGAGCATATTTAAACTACTCCAACCGAACTTTACGACCTACTAACGGGGGGGCTGCGCCCCCCTCGACCCCCCCTAATAACCAGGGGGGGCTACGCCCCTCCCTGGACCCCCCCCTCATGTATATGTGACTTATTTCAGCGAGGAGGTATTTCTCGCAACACCCGCTGCAGCCTCGCCGCGGCCAGCACCAGAGGCGACGCGCTTTCGTAAACATTATCCCATATTTTCAAGAGTAAAAAAAAAGTCCTTGAATTGGATTTTCAAAGCGTTTCCATGACTGCTGAAGGTTTGCAAACGGAAAAGATCCATAAATTGTATATAATACTGAATATT
>NW_026111750.1:0-2500 GCF_024679095.1 Eriocheir sinensis | reverse complement strand
CATGTTATGGTTGGGTGGCCTGTACAGAACTCCTAGAGATAATTTTTCTTTCCCTTTGTAAACGTTCACCCAAACTGATTCTGAATCAATGTTACTTTGTACTGAATTGTTAAATAAACATTTAAGTGAGTCTTTAACATATAGCGCAACACCACCTCCCTTTCACTCCTTCTGTCTTTGTGAAACATCTGATAACCTGTTATTTCAAATTCCTGATCAAATTTCTACAAAATTGGCAGTGTTCATTCATGTCTCAGTGATCGCTATTTTGTCAAAATTTTCCTGAACAAAACTTCACCCTTAGTAAGTCTATCTTTATCTCTGAGGCTCCTGCTAAAGTTGGTATATATATATATATATATATATATATATATATATATATATATATATATATATATATATATATATATATATATATATATATATATATATATATATATATATATATATATATATATATATATATATATATATATATATATATATATATATATATATATATATATATATATATATATATATATATATATACATATATATATATATATATATATATATATATATATATATATATATGCTAAGGTTTAGATCTGAACTCTAACTTTGATCTATACATTTCAGCCCGGAATCGTGCCAAATCTATTCTCCGACTTACGAAAACTTCTTTTATAAACAGAAAATGTCATTGTCAACACCTTGCTTCTTCTAATTCTTCCCGTGACTTCTGGCATCTAGCCAAAAATATCTCCTCCAATTTCACTTCTTCCTCGTTCCCTCATCTCCTTAACCCTGACGTCAGCACTGCCGTTTCATTTGTCTCTAAGGCTGAACTCTTCGCTCAAACTTTCTGTAAGAACTCCACCTTGGACGATTCTGGGCATATTCCTTCTACATATCCCCCCTCTGACTCCTTTATGCCTGTTATTAAGATTCTTCCTAATGATGTTTTCTATGCCCTCTCTGACCTCAACTCTCAGAAGGCTTATGGACCTGATGGAGTGCCTCTTATTGTCCTCAAAAACTGTGCTTCTGTGCTGACACCCTGCCTGGTCAAACTCTTTCGTCTCTGCCTATCAACATCTATCTTTCCTTCCTGCTGGAATTATGCCTTTGTACAGCCTGTGCCTAAGAGGAGTGACAGCTCCAATCCCTCAAACTACCGCCCAATAGCTTTACTTTCATGTCTATCTAAAGCTTTTGAATCAATCCTTAACCGGAAGATTCAAAAGCACCTTTCCACTTATAATCTTCTATCTGATCGCCAGTATGGATTCCGCAAGGGGCGTTCTACTGGCGATCTTCTTGCTCTCTTAACTGACTCTTGGTCATCCTCTCTTAGCAGTTTCGGTGAAACTTTCTCTGTTTCGCTAGACATATCGAAAGCACTGGATAGAGTCTGGCATCAGTCTTTCCTTTCTAAACTGCCCTCTTTCGGATTCTATCCCTCTCTCTGTTCCTTTATCTCCAGTTTCCTTTCCGGCCGTTCTATCTCTGCGGTGGTAGACGGTCAATGTTCTTCCCCTAAACCTATCAACAGTGGCGTTCCACAGGGCTCTGTCCTATCACCCACTCTCTTCCTGTTATACATCAATGATCTTCTTTCCATAACAAACTGTCCTGTCCACTCGTACGCCGACGACTCCGCTCTGCATTATTCAACTTCTTTCAATAGAAGACCATCACAACAGAAGTACACACTCGCACTCAAGGCTGCAGAACGCTCCAACCTCAGACCATATCATTTCCGATTTGCAGAAGAACCTTGTGTCCTTCTAGTGCCTCAAAACTCAATTCTCTCAACTCGACACAATGTCTTCAAACATCTATCTATTCTTCGACAACACTCAGCTGTCACCTTCTTCAACACTAAACATCCTCAGTTTACCCTTAACTCAAAATCTCAACTGGAAACTTCTTATCTCCTCTCTCGCTCAATCAACTTCCTCGAGGTTGGGCGTTCTGTATCGTCTCTTCGCCAGCCTCCGCGCAGTTGCTAACCTATACAGGGCCTAGTCCGCCCTCGTATGGGTATGCATCTCACGTGTGGGGGCTCCTCTCGCTCTTCTGGACAGAATGGAGGATAAGGCTCTTCTCTCATCAGCTCTCCTCCTCCCATGATAGTCTTCCTCTTAAATTCCGCCGCGATGTTGCCTCTTCTATCTTCTATCGATATTTCCACGCTGACTGCTCTTCTGAACTTGCTAACTGCATGCCTCCCCCACTCAAGCGGCCCCGCTGCACACGACTTTCTACTCATGCTCATCCCTATACTGTCCAAACCCCTTACGCTTAAGTAAATGATAGATACATTGTTGATGGATTTCGTGTCTTCACTAATTCCTGTTTATCCATTTTTCTGCCTCTTCTTCCTTTCCTAAATATTTTTATTTTATTTCGATCTCATTAGGAAAATGTTATGCGTGCGTCTCTCTCTCTCTCTCTCTCTCTCTCTCTCTCTCTCTCTCTCTCTCTCTCTCTCTCTCTCTCTCTCTCTCTCTCT